>NW_024070191.1:40571781-40578712 GCF_014754425.2 Oryx dammah
TTTGAGTTAATTACTTTTTTTGTTATATATCACTGTACTCCTTTTACTTGTTATAAGTTGCTGTATCTTTGCTATGTAAGAATGTAACTTTATTTAGTGCTTTCTGAGAGTGGCATCAGACTTTGGGAAGATCAACACAAATAAGTCTTCTGGTTGACAAACCCTTATCAGAAAAAAGGCTGTAAAATGTTAATTGGCCCTTTTGGCCGGAAGATGATGTAAATTACCTAAGACTTGTGTATACAACTAGGTATGCAGAGAGAAAAGCCTGGTTTTGCTAAGAGTCTAGGCGGCTAAGGCTGCATAATTTTGTGTTACCCATTGATCTCTATGTATAATCAAAAAGTATAAAAGGCCCTCTGAACAATAGAGGACGGGCCAGTCGCTGGACTGGTTTCCCCCGTGTCTCCTCTCTAATTTCTGGCTGAATTCCCATCTGGGGCGTGGAGGCTCACCATGTCTACTTACTTGTCCTGGCTTTTAAGATCCACGCGAGGGGGAGCCCAAGGCGGGGCACCCCCCGATATTCAAGAGGACACCGGTGGCCTAACATAGCTGGTGCAAGCTCCTTGTCTGGAACTTTATTGGCTTCCCATGTAAACCAAGTTATTCAGCCTCTTTCTCCACTTAATTTTCCTACTAAACTATTTCTCCCTAATCTAATCTTATATTAATAAATAAATAAGTCTTTCCTCACCAACACCGTCCTCGCTTTGAATTCCCTGGATCCACCGGGGCTGGACCTCGGCAAGTTACATACATACACATATACACACATCCTTTTTCAAATTCTTTTCCATTATGGTTTACCCCAGGATACTGAATATAGTTCCCTGTGCTATATACAGCAGGACCTTGTTGTGTATCTGCACTTGAGTCTTAAAAAGACAAAAAATAAAACGTGGACAATTCCATCCACTTTTCCATTCCAGAAGCATACGCCTGACATCAGCACTGAAGCTGGAGGCATGAATCCGCTTTTCCTGAAGTCTGACCCACTTCCAGATGCCCTTAACCTGCGCTTCCCACCTGCCCAGAGTGAAGCCCGAGCTTTAGGGTTGATACCTGTCCTGCAACCTGGTCCCTACCCATACACACCAGCCACTCTCACAGCGTGGTCCTGCACCAGTGGCTCCAGCATCGCCGGGAACTCGGTTGGAAATGCAGGTTCTCAGGCCTGACTCTCCCGATGCACAGGGAAGTCTGAGGGTCACCGTCACAGGTCAGTGACTTCATCTGTGCTCAACGGGAGAAAAAGCAACCAAGGGTAATCTCAGTAACAGTAATTTTATCTAACCCCTGATTTTAAAATCTGAAGACTCTTCAATACCCCAAACACAAGAAAGAGACTTAACTTTGAGTTTATTCTCACTATCCAAAGAGATGATGCGAAATACACATCATCAGAACCGCCTAGTGTTTATCTCAAAATACACATTTCCAAGAAGTGAAGAGGGCACCCTGAGGAATGAACTTTCTTTTGGCTGTGCTGCACTTGAGCTTTCTCTAGTTGTGGCGAGCAGAGTCTACTCTTGGTCGCAGTGTGTGGGTTCCTCATTCCGGTGGCCTTTCTTGCTACGAAGCACAAGCTCAAGGGCACCTGGGCTCAGAACACAGGCTCAGCAGCTGTAGCTCACGGTCTCAGTTGCTCGTGGCAAGGCAAGTTCTTAACCACTGGACCACCCAGGAAGTCCAGAAATAAGCATTTTTGAACAAGCTCTCAAGGCAAGCCCTTGCAGGCAGAAGTTTAAGAATGGTTACAATTAGTAAATTCAAGCACAAATTGGCCCATAATTTTCAAGGCTGGTCTTCTCACTAACTGCCTGAATATCCCTAACATACTGTGAATCCAAAGAAAAAAGATTTCAACCTTGAAGTCTCTCAAATGTCATGTTGCTAGGTAAAATCACCACTGCTTTCATAAAATTTTAGATTTGAAGATCACATTAGAAATCTCAGGTGGTAGCAACTCATATTTTTTTCATATTTAACTCCACTGAGAATAGGATATAAAGAAAAAGATTATCTTTAGTCCTCAACAAATCCCCAAAGGAAGCTCTCACAGCTATTTATCTTTTCTAAAGGACTACTTTATCTAGTGGGAGACTTCCCTAGTGGCTCAGGGGTAAAGAATGTGCCTGCCAGTGCAGGAGACATGGGTTCAATTTCTGGGTCAGGAAGATCCCCTGGAGAAGGAAATGGCAACCTACTCCAGTATTCTTGCCTGGGAAATCCCATGGACAGAGGAACCTGGTGAGTTATAGTTCCTGGGGTCACAAAAGTGTCAGACATGACTTAGAGACTAAACTACTACTTTAGGTAGCAAATCCACTAATGTCTCAAGAGGATAAAAGGTCAGGAAGTTAGACCTTTCCAGGGCCAGGATTTCAGGCAGCTATTTACATCCACAAGCTCTTCTGAGTGGAGATCTGAGCTGTTCTGATGGCTTGAGCAGTGTTTTAAAGCTGACCGGGCAATGGAAGGTATTACTCAAAACACACCTTCCTTTGCAAAAGTTCCAATATCAAACCCAAGAAAAATTACTGCACTCTTATCAAGATGCAACTCCTGTCTTTTAGGGAATCAATAATAATTTACAACCAGCAATTGTGCCAGGAACTATGGAACCAAAGATGACCCATCAAGGAGCAGCTACATTCTCTAAGCAAGACCTTCAACACTGACGTAGTTGTCTTAGCATCAACCAGACATTACGCTGCCAACCTGATGATTAGCAACCCAAGAAGGTTAAAATTTAATTTCTTAGAAGGTAAGATGTACATCTAGCAGCTCCTCAATCCAATGAAGAAGGAAAGTGAAGACTACAAGTCAGCAAGAATACTGAAAATAAGAACTTCCCTGGAAGTCCAGTAGTTGAGAATCCACCTGCCTTTCAGGGGATATGGGTTCTATCCCCAGTCTGAGGAGAATCCACTTGTCGCAGAGTAACGAAGCCCATGTACATAACCGCTAAGCCCGTGCACCTCAGCAAGAGAAGCCACAATGAGAAGTTCACGCACTGCAGCTAAGAGTGACTCCACGCGCCACAGCCGGGAAGACTCCACGCAAAAGCAGGAAAAACAGGGCCTGGCCAAAAGTAAATAAAACGTCAAGATTGAAATGACACGATTCCACACCACGTTTAGTCCTCATAAGAACCCTGTACAACTAACTTCCATTATTCCATTTTACAGAAGAGGAGCTCAGAGAGGTTAACACAGCTACCAAGCGGCAGGGCCAGGGCTGAACATCAATTCCAGAGCACAGACTATTTATTATCTCTTACTGAGAAGTCCTCGGCATGCAAGTCACTTCCAATCTCTCTAAACCTGAGTCATCTTCTATTAATACAAAATGGGAATATCTGCCAGAGTTAGTATAAGATTGAAATGCAATGATGTTCATAAAAGGGAACTATTAAAGTGTCTTTTTACAGAGAGAGTTTTTAACGAAAATGCAAGAAAGGTAAAAATCCCTGAACCAGCAAGTCCCAACACCTCCAAAAACAGGCAGAATATACTTCTCAGATGCCTCAAGCTAAAATTAGCTGAGGCTGAGTTGTCTCTATTTTTAGTTGAAAAGAATCCTGGAGTTGGGCCAGGTTCCCAGGCTAGGGCTTACCCAGTGGTCAGTTTCAGACAATCCAGAAGTCAGCATCCAACTCTGTACCGCTGGGAGGCACTCGCGGTCCTCACACAGCCTGGGCTTTTCTCACCCAGATTCCAGGCTGGCCCAACATCACCACCACCCCACTCCCTCTGCCCCCCATCCTGGAAAATACACGCTTGAGATCAGGTCATGACTGGACTTTTATTTTTGCCTTGTGACTTAGAACAAAACATGTTTACTCAAGAAGCTTTATGAGTTCTCTCATTTTAAAAGCAGGTTTTCAATAACTTCTACTCACGGTATGACAGAGTGGACCTACCGAAGCCCTAAGCTTCCGGTTGCGTCCCACTGTCAGGGCTCCAGAGAGCAAGATGGTGCCCTCCCTAGAGCACTTCACAGACCTGGGGAGACAGCTCTGTCAACCTTTCGTTCCAACACGTGAGCCACAGTTCACACAAAGTACTGAAAGTACAAGGGTGCTGCAGAAGCCAAGGGTCAAGAGCTAAGGTAACAGACACTACGCGGAGTTTTAAAGAATCTGAGAGTGATTAAATGATGTACCACGTAACAGCCTACTTAAGAAAACAAAAACAAATAGGTCTTATTTTGAAAAACACAGTTCTTGTCTCCAAGTAAATTGCTGGAAAGGTGGGGAGGGGACAAGGGGGACAAGAGTAATCTAGAGCCTGGGGGGGAAACCCTATGGACCAGCAACAAGATTAAAAATGAGGAATGATGAAACTGGGAGGCTCTGCTGACCCTTATACCATGCAAACTGCGCCATTCTACTCAGTGTCCCCTCACCCCCCGAGGCAGGACCCCCAAGCCTCGCATACACCTTTAGGAGTGACGGGGGCTTCAACCCCAACTGTGTCTACAGCACAGGCCTTAGTCTGTGCTCCCCACGGGGATTCCGCGGACCCGCCCCTAAGGGCACCGTACTCACTTCACAGAACTTAGACCCTCCCCTTCCACAGGGGCAACAGCACCTTCCAGCAGCGTTAAGGGGCGGCTCGAAGTAGTAACACACGCCCAGGGCCCATATGGGGCACAGAAACACTCCAGACACTGCTGACTATTCTCTCTCCATCATATCCTGGGAGACTTGGATCCCAAGAGTCCAACCAACTCTAACCCTCCCTACCCAGATTCTGCGTCCTTCAATCCTGAATATGCCATGGGGACCCAGATTTCTCTGCAGGTTCTTATGTCCAGGCCACCTTCTGAACTCCTCAGCTCCACTGTCTAGTCAGGCAACTTCCTTCTTCACTTAGAATTCTTCCCATTATCTTACTGCTTCTCTCTTTACAGTAAAAACATCAAGTAGAATGGAATTTAAAGAACTTCAATCAAAATCTGTGACAAAAATGTATCGAGTCAATTTCCACAGCTTCACTATTTCTCCTCTGTGTTTGTCACAGAAAGGGTGACACAATGAGTCATGATATTAGGGCAGTTACACCAAATGGTCACTGGGTGAACATGTGTTGACTAATAAAATGATATCAACCCAAAGGGAGGGGCCAGAGGCCTGCCACCAGCACTGAATCTGGCCCCACCCTGGGCAAGCTATATCTGAAGGAAACAAAAGAGAATGCTTATTTAAGTTCCCTTAGAGGGATGGCAGAAACACCATACTGGATAACAGCTTGAACTTGGAGCCAAATGGAGAAAGAGGAAAATTTAAGAAAGATAATTGCAAGTTCCTACAGTTCAGGTCAAACAATTGTCTGCACAAGGAGTGAAACTTAACTGCAAAACAGTTCACATGAAAAGGGTCTAGTTGACGGCAAGGTTACTGTGAGTCAGCAAAGCAGTATGCCACAAAAGCCCAACCTGCCAGACAACTCCTTTACAGCAGTCATTAACCGTTCTACGACTTCCACCTCTGGATGCCACATCCCAAAGGGCAACAAGGATGATGATCAGGGGGAAAAAAAAAAACAAAAAACGGAGCTAGGACCAAGGGATGTGAACTGGATATGGAAGGGGGGTTGGGGGAGTCAGCAGTCATCCCAAGAAAAGGTTGCAGTTTGTAATCACACCGTAAAATCAAAATTAAGATCAGTGATAATGTTCCAGGAAGGTTCAAATCTGAGAAAAACTTTCTAACCTTATCTGATCTCAAAACTGTAAGAATTCATTCACACCGAGATAGATGAGGATGAATTTTGTAATCTTGAAATCCCTAGCAAGTAAAAGTTTTATTCCATAACAGAGTTACTCAAATTCTTAAACTATCCTCAAGGTTATGTAGGCCCACGGGTAATTAATAGACAAGAAAATGACTTTATTATTTACTGTTGGTGGAAAGCTCACAATTTGTTACCAGGGGCATGGTTTTTCGAACGTAACTTAATCACGGGCTGCTTCTGCAGCCTCACTGGATTCAAGCAAACGGCTCTCCTTGGGGGTTGGGGTGGGAGGGGGAGACACAGACCAAAGGGCAGGAGGGACCCTAATATTGCTCCCTAGTGGGGAAGCAACAGAAAATGGGACAAGAAAAGGATTAGTAAGGTCATGGCTGTTATCACGGGAATTCCCAGGCTGTCCAGCGGTTAGGGCTCTCACTGCCCAGGTTCCAACCCTGGTGGAGAAACTAACATCTCCAGCCCTCGGGGATGCGGGGCGGGGGTGGGATCTGTTATCGGATTCAGGAAAGATCAGCAACCTGGGGGTCACTGGGGGTCACCGGGCGGGACCGGCCGCGGTGAGGCTCCCGGCCCGCAGGCTCCGGGGGCGTATTCGTCACGGGAGGTGTTCCACAAGGTCGACCGCGTCCCCGAGGAGGTCGTTGAAACAGAGGGTTCTTCTTTGTTGTGGAGATGAGGCAGCGCCACCCGCGGCGAGCCGTCCCCAGGCGACCCCGGAGGGTCCCCCTCGGCGCCCGCCTTCTCCGCTCCGCCCCGGCCGAGGGCACTGCGGCGTCCGCGCCCTCCCGGCCGCCAGGCCGCGGGTCCCCCCGGGCGCGCGCACGCGCGGCCTCTCCTCAGCGAGCGACCCCGCGGGGGAGGGGCGGCCACGTCAGAGCCCGAGGGCGCGGGGGCGGGGCCTCCCGCGGGGCGGGGCCTCCCGCCGGCGCGCGCCCGCCCCCAGGGGCCCCCGCGGCCCGCGAATGTGGGTCACGGAGCCGCGCGGCCTCACGTGTCCCCGCCCGCCGCCGCCGCCCCGGCGCCCATTATGTAATGCCGCGTCACGCGCCCGCCCAGCCAACCGGCGGCCGCGCGCCGCCGAACGTAAACACAGCGCGCACGTGGCTCGCGCGGCCGGGCCATGTGAGGGGGGGCCGGGCTGCCGCGCTGCGGCGCTGCGGGCGGCTGGG
>NW_024070191.1:40579112-40631257 GCF_014754425.2 Oryx dammah
CATGGGCGGGGCGCGCGGGGGCCCGCAGCCGGGCCCCGGGGCCGGAGAGCTGGCTCGGGGAGAGCGCGCGGCGGCGGGCGGCGCTCCTCGCGGGCCCCGACAACAAAGCGGCGGCGCGGCGGCTTCCTGCAGCCAGCGCACCGCGGCGGCGAGGGCGGCTGACGGGAGGGCAGCAGCGACCATGTGACCCGCGCACACACCCTCCCCCGCCCGCGGCCGGCCGCTGCGGCGACTCCGCCCTCCCGCCCGCCCCGCCCGCCGCCTGCACCCGCGGCCACCGCGCCTCCGGGTTTCCCGCCTGGCCGGGGGTGCCCAACCCTGCACCCCGCCCCCCGAGGACTCCGCAGGTCACCTCCGATGGTTACCTCGCAACCCCCACCTCACCTGGCGACTCGCGGGTCACCTCCCATGGCGACCTAGGACCCCCCCCACACACCTAGTGACACCTCAGGTCACCTCCCATGGCGACCTAGCACCGCCCCCCCACCTCGTGACTCCGCGGGTCACCCCCGATGGTGACCTAGACCCCCCTTCCCCCCACTGCACCCGGTGACTCCGCAGGTCACCTCCGATGGTCACCTAGGACCGCGGGGTGGCGCGGAGCAGACCCGCTTTTCAGGATCCAGGCTGGGCAGACTGCTGACCGCCCCGGGGGTCGGGGCTCCCACAGACACCTCTGCCGGAATCTCCTTCCTCTGCACCGCTCGGTGACTTCATCCAGTCCAAGAGCTTAGACATCTGTGTTCTGAATGAGCTTCAGGCGCTTGCACCCAGTAGCCCGTTTGATTATGCCACTTTGATGCCCTTTTGGCAGCTCAAGTTTCAGGTGTAAACAGGTGTCTTTTTCTTCCCGTCAAAAGGAAGAAACGAAATACATGGCCTGTGTGCTGAGGTTTGGGGAGGGAAGTGTGTTGATGTCGGCAATTTAAATGAATTGCGCAAGTAAGGGAACTCCCTGGTGCTCCAGTGGCTGAGATGCTGAGCCCAGGTTCGATCCCTGGTCAGGGAAATAAATCTGACATGGCGCAGCTAAAGATCCCATGCGCTGCAACTAAGACCCAGGGCAGCCTAAATAAATAAATATTTTTAATAAAAAATAAAATGTTTTTAAAAGTAAGATGGGCTGAAGAAAGTGGATAGAAATACAGTAAGATGGCCCTTGCAGATGTCATATGTGGGTATTCACAACTGGTAAATGTCTTCCTCAGTTGCTCTTTGCAAATGTTCAGTGTACAGCGTTGAGGGAACTGTAATGTGTGAGACATCCCTTCTCCCTCCACCACCCCATGAGCACACACACCACCCCATCTTAATCTTCACATTTTGGTAAATTTGCCAACAAGTCAAGTTTCTCTTTTCTCTCCTTGTCCCTCTGTCTGTCTCTCTCACTGCCTTTTATACCTCTATTCAATCCATTAAGAAATCTGAGCTATTCTGTTGCCCAGTGCTGTTTAGTGGATAAATCACATCACTAAGTCATGTCTGACTCTTTGCAACCCCATGGACTGTAGCCCACCTCTGTCTATGGGATTCTCCAGGCCAGAATACCAGAGTGCGTTGCCATTCCCTCCTCCAGGGGATCTTCCCTACCCAGGGGTCGAACTCCTGTTTCCTGCATTGGCAGGCGGATTCATTACCAGTGAACCACCTGGGAAGCCCTCTGTGGTATTCCAACTTCAGTTTTAATACTTCTCACCATCAGCATGGATATTACTCTGCATCAAACCACCATCATCTCTTGCCTGGGCTTCTGTAATAGTTCCCTAACAGAGAGGAATGACTTCTGTATCCACCTACAACAACTTCTCCACAGTTGGAGTGTTGTTTTTTAATGTAAATGAGATCTAAGTACTCTGCTCAGAACTCTTCAATAGCTTCCTATTGCTTTTTTTTTTTTTTTAATCCAGTGCCTTAAGCTGCCCTGCAAATCCCTGCACAGACTCTGAGCCCCCTCCTCAGCACTCTATACAGCTCTCTACACAAGGGGGTCCTCTTTCCTTCCCTACCTCAGGGCTTTATCACCCTCTGTGATGCTGGAGCAAGACCTCCAGGCTACACTTTGTAGCTTGCTTTTTCATTTTCTGTCAACCACCATTTGCTTCTGCATAGGTAAAATTAAGCTGACCCAAACAGTGCAGAAGGCAGAAATCACAAAGACGACATCACAGTGGTTCCCTCAGCGATTCCTCAGGGCATCAGGTCCAGGACCCCCAATGTTGTTTTTGTTTCCCTAAGTCGTGTCTGACTCTCTGTGACCCCACGGACTATAGCCCACCAGGCTCCTCTGTCCATGGGATTCTCCAGGCAAGAGCACTGGAGTGGGTTGTCATGCCCTTCTCCAGGGGGTCTTCGCAACCCAGGGATCGAACCTACATCTCTTATGTCTCCTGCATTGGCAGATGGATTCTTCGCCTCTAGTGGGAACCCTAATATAAGCTGTGGACTTTGGATGCGTCAATATAGGTTCCCCAGTGGTAACAAATGTACCCCTGTGCTGTAGGATGTTGATCGTGGGGGAGGATGTGTGTGTGTGTCGGGGGACAGAAGGTCTGTGGGAACTCTGTATTCGTTATTCAACGTTGCTGTGAACCTGCAACTGCTCTAAAAAGTAGAGTATATTTTAAAGAGAGAGAGAGAGGGATGAATGGAGAAAGCAGCGGTGACATCCCTACACTATCATGTGTCGAATAGATACCTGGTGAGAAGTCGCTGTGCAACAGGGAGCCCCGCCTGGTGCTCTGTGATGAGCAGAGGGGTGGGGTACAGGAGCCGAGGGAGGCTCAACAGGGAGGATGGCTGATGGGGGTGCTTGTAGGCAGAAACCAACATAACATTGTAAAGCAATTGTCCTCCAGTTAAAAACAAAACAATAATAGAGAAGATGCTACCAGTTAAGTTGGAAAAGAAGAATGGAAATAAGCTTTCTCTTCCACGATAATGCCTATGAAATAAAATCTGATATCTTCAAGCCTCCCATCTCTTAAAGGTCACCTCCATCCTGTGCGGCTTGCTGGTTAACTGTCAGAGCCTGCAAAGCCACAGGTAGCCCTGATTGGTCACAGCCACACCACTGGCCCCTGGAGTCGCGTGGGGCTCCTCAGAGCCAGAGGAGGGGCGGAGCGGCGCCCCGGGGGACGGTCCCAAGAGTTCCAGAGCTGCCACGGAGCCCACCTTTCACTACTGTCTTCTAAGGAGCCTCCGTTTTTAACCCTATGGAGCCTGTGACTCAGTCCACAGAAATTCCCAGACTATTCAGAGTGGGTTTCTACCTACTCCTCCTTTCTCTTTCCTCTGACAAAAAAAATCACTTTCTTGAACGAAGTGACTGTGTCTTCAAACGTCATCTGTTAAAAGAGGCAGATTTCCTGAGAAAATCACCTTTTCAACCACTGACACCGAGGCCCTGGGAAACTGCACACAGGACCATTCAGTCTGGATGCAGATAAAGCAGTGGGGAGCCTACAGTGGGCTTCCCTGGAGGCTCTGTGGTAAAAAACCCACCTGCCAAAGCTGAAGACGCAGCTTCGATCCCTCGGTTGTGAAGATCCCCTGGAGGAGGAAATGAAAGATATCCAGTATTCTTGCCTGGAGAATCACAAGGACAGAGGAGCCTAGTGGGCTACAGTCCATGGGGTCACAAAAGAGTCAGTCTCGACTTAGTGACTAAACAGCAGCAACAAGCCTACCATGAGAGTCCTCTGATCCCAAACTCAGTACAGCAGGCCAAGCAGGGCCCTTCCTGTAAGGGCCTGGGTGCAGGAGAGACGTGAGGAGGCGGGGAAGGGGAACAAGATGGTTTCCTAATAGTCAAGGCCAGTTAGAGATGTCTAGCGTTTTTCCTCATTTTCAACTGTTCTAATGAACCCTGCTGGTTCCCACCTCAGTAACTTTCCACCTTAACTTTGCCTTCTCTGTGCCCTAGATCAGCAGTTCTTAAACAGTTTTATCTCAGAACCCCTTAGTGTGTGTTAGCCGCTCAGTTGTGTCCGACTCTTTGTGACCCACGGACTGCGGCCCACCAGGATCCTTGTCCATGGGGTTCTCCAGGCAAGCACACTGGAATGGGTTGCCATTTCCTCTACACTCTTAAATTTTTGAAAACAGCAGAGCACTTTTTCACGGACTATATTTGTCCTGTCAACCTATTAGAAATGAAAACAGGGAAATGTTTAAAACCCAAGCAAACACAGCACGTAAGTCACAGAACAGCGACATCATCAGATGTCAACAGACAGCTTTGGCGGTTTCCTCTGCTCACAGCAAATTGCAGTTGCTATTCAACCTCATGATAGCTGTGGTGTAATTTCTTGAGGCTTGTATTTTTCTTTACTGCTCTGGTCACAGCACTAGCTTCTAGCATCATTGCCCAATCATGCCTCTATTGTAAACAAAAATTTTTGAATACTTATTTTTTAACTAGAAGCATAATTTCATTATATTATACATAAGTAATAAGCATTTCAACATAATGACCAATGATGACTTACATAGGTATCAGTTCAGTTCAGTTCAATCTCTTAGTCGTGTCTGACTCTTTGTGACCCCATGGATTGCAGCACACCAGACTTCACTGTCCATCGCCAACTCCCAGAGTTCACTCAAACTCATGTCCATTGAGTAGGTGATGCCATCCAACCATCTCATCCTCTGTTGTCCCCTTCTCCTCCTGCCTTCAATCTTTCCCAGCATCAGGGTCTTTTCAAATGAGTCAGCTCTTCACATCAGGTGGCCAAAGGATTGGAGTTTCAGCTTCAGCATCAATCCTTCCAATGAACACTCAGGACTGATCTCCTTTAGAATGGACTGGCTGGATCTCCTTGCAGTCCAAGGGACTCTTAAGAGTCTTCTCCAACACCACAGTTCAAAAGCATCAATTCTTCAGCACTCAGTTTCTTCACAGTCCAACTCTCACATCCATACATGACTACTGGAAAAACCATAGCCTTGACTAGACGGACCTTTGTTGGCAAAGCAATGTCTCTGCTTTTTAATATGCTGTCTAGGTTGGTCATAACTTTTCTTCCAAGAAGTAAGAGTCTTTTTATTTCATGGCTGCAGTCACCATCTGCAGTGATTTTGGAGCCCCCAAAAATAAAGTCAGCCACTGTTTCCATTGTTTCCCCATCTATTTGCCATGAAGTGATGGGACCGGATGCCATGATCTTTGTTTTCTGAATGTTGAGCTTTAAGCCAACTTTTTCACTCTCCTCTTTCACTTTCATCAAGAGGCTCTTTAGTTCTTCTTCACTGAGGTTATTGATCTTTCTCCCGGCAATCTTGATTCCAGCTTATGCTTCTTCCAGCCCAGCATTTCTCATCAGGTACTCTGCATATAAGTTAAGTAAGCAGGGTGACAATATACAGCCTTGACGTACGCCTTTTCCTATTTGGAACCAGTCTGTTGTTCCATGTCCTGTTCTAACTGTTGCTTCCTGACCTGCATATAGGTTTCTCAAGAGGCAGGTCAGGTGGTCTGGGATTCCCATCTCTTTCAGAATTTTCCACAGTTTATTGTGATCCACACAGTCAAAGGCTTTGGCATAGTCAATAAAGCAGAAATAGATATTTTTCTGTAACTCTCTTGCTTTTTCTATGATCCAGCAAATGTTGGCAATTTGATCTCTGGTTCCTCTGCCTTTTCTAAAACCAGCGTGAACATCTGGAAGTTCACGGTTCACACTTGTTGAAGCCTGGCTTGGAGAATTTTTATCATTACTAGGTATCATCACTATGTAAACCATGTCTTCTCATTTTATATCTTCATAAAACATTCAGTTAAACACATTTCAGTATTACATTGTGCATAGAAAAAAATCACTCAATCTGAATTAGTCCATCGACACCAAGATGAGTGAAGTGTTTATGCACAATCCTAGAAATGAGGTGCACACCTAACACCGTCCAATGCAGTAACAATATCTTATGAGATGCAATAAAGCAAAATACAGTCTACCAAAACAGTCAAGGTTGTGTTGAACAGAAAGTACTCTACGCTATTCCAGTTTTTAAATTTAAGTTAGTTAAAACAAAATATTCATTCAGTCCCTCAGTGTCACTAGCTATGTTTCGAGGGTCGAAAGACACATGTAATTCATGGCAACCATATCCGTCATTACAGTTTTAGAGACTTTCTTATTCTTCCTAAGTCGATGTGAGGAATTATTATTCTAGGAATTTGTCTATGATGTTTGTTTTTAAATTTATTTAAATTTATTTAAGTTTTCAAATTTAAAGTCGTTCAATTATTATCTTTTAAACTTCCATCAATTCTGTGGTTTCTCATTCTTAATTTTGTTTATTTGTGCTTTCCCGCCCCCTCCTCCCCCTTAGTCCTACTAGAAGCGTATCTACTTAACTGGCTTTTTCAAAGGCTCAATTTGGGGCTTTATTGACTCACTATACAGTATTTGTCTTCCGTTCTACTCTGATTTCTGCTTTTTGATTTGGTCGCCCTCCTGTTCTGTTTTCATCTGCTTTTTCTAACTTCTTAGTCTGGACCTGTATCTTGTTAGAGGCTTCCGAGGTGGCTCCATGAGTAAAGAGAGCCCCTGCCATTCAGGAGGTTCAGGAGACGCCGGCTTGGTTCCTGGGTCGGAAAGACCCCGGGGCAGGGCGTGCATCTCGTTTCGTTTGCTTTGGTTGGCCAGAGCCTGTCTTTCCTGTTAGTGGCTAAGGCCCCCCTCACTGATACTGCCTTAATTCATCCTTCCCTCCTCCAGGGAGTATTCTGGTTACTACCGCAGTGCAAGAAAGCCCCTCAGAACGCAGTGGTTTTAAACGGAGCGATCACTTCAGGACATTGGGTGGTGCCTGTGGGTCAGGACTTGCGGGGAGGGCCTCCTGGCTGGGCGTTTCTGGCTCAGGGTCTGTCATTCCTGACGATCAGACAGTGGGCAGGGCCTGAGGACCCGGCCCCCTGAGGCCCGGCCCAGCCTCTCTCTCGGGGGGTTACTGGGCACCCCGTCCATCGGGCGGCTCGGGGCTCCAGCACAAGTGCTTCGGGGACAGGGCAGAAGCCACATCACCTGTTCTGTCTGAGCCTCAGAAGTCACGCAACACCAATTTTGCTGCATTTTTAGTTACAAAAGAAGTCAGGAGCACACCCGGATTTGAAGGACCAGCACACACGCTTCACCTCTTCATAAGAGGACCATCAAGGCCCTGTCGTGAGTCACGTGTGAGATGGAGACTATTGCGCCGCTATCGTTGTTCAAACCGGGAACAGTGACACACACAGTCCACCCTGACTCGAGGACCTTGTTCCAAGTGTCATCTGTAAGACGCTGTACTTCTCGAGGTGAACGTTTCCACAACCTACGCCTGGCGGCACTTTCTGAGGCTCAGTATAAAGAGAAAGGAACGAATCGGGTAACAAGTGGGCCTGAAAAGGCTCCCACTCCAAATAATGAATGGCTCAGTTGTTGAGGTTAGATCCCTCATGACACAACAAAGACCCCACATGCCACAAGTGAGACCCAACACAGTCAAATAAATAAGTAAATATTTAACAAAATAATGTCTGATGGCACTGGAATAGGAGAGCTCCCTCAGAGAAGAATCTGGTAGGAAGAGTGCGATCCACACATAATGGGTGTAATCTATACAACGTTACAGAAAAATCCAAGACCAGCCTCAACAGAAGTCATCTGGCCAAGGGGCCTCATTGAATACCGTCGGAACATATCTAATGCCATCTGGACACCTTAGTTGAATTTTGTTAAGTACTCACTCCACTGATTTAATAACACACTAAACAGATTTTTTTAAAGTAAGAAAAAGTTGCCTGACAGTTCAATAAATAAAAATGCGCAATCATCTTCAATACTCTCTATCATAGTTTGAAAAGAAAAAAACCTGCAGTAAGGGAGCAGGGGAGGAACAGATCGGGAGTTTGGGGTTAGTAGAGATGAACTGTTACATACAGAACGGATACCCAATAAGGTCCTACGGGAGCACAGGGAACTGTATTTAATACCCTGTGATAATCACAGTGGAACAGAGTATGAAAAATGTATATATGTATAAAACTGTGTCACTTTGCAGTACGGCCGACATGAGCACAACATTGTAAATCAACTACACTTCAGTTAAAAAATGAATTTAAAAATAACAGAAAAATAACCTACAATAATTTTTCCTGGGGTGGGGGTGTTAGGGTGTCCTCACTCAGTCGTGTCCGACTCTTTGTGACCCCATGGACTGTAGCCTACCAGGCTCCTCCGTCCATGGGATTCTCCAGGCAAGAGGACTGGGTGGGGGTGAAGAAAGCAAAGGCATCAGGTACGAAATATAGCCCCAGGGCTTCCCTGGAGGCTCGGTGGTGAAGACTCCACCTGCTAATGCAGGAGACGCGGGTTTGATCCCTGATCTGGGAAGATCCCACGTGCCGCAGAGCAACTAAACCCATGCGCCTCAGCTACCGAGCCTGCGCTCTAGAGACCGCCGGGCGGCCATGAAGAACTGCAGCACGCCAGCCCCTCTCCTGTTACTGGATGGGGGCCACGTGCTAACAAGGGCTCCCGGTGACTCGCGCGCAGTGAAGCTGGGGAAGCCGGCCCTCTGCTACAGGAAGCAGAGACTTTGCAGCAGAAGCCGGCTCTGGCGGACGGGTAGGCAGCCTTCTTAGACAGTCTCCGGTGGCCCCTGCCTCCTGGTGTTTACCTCCTTGTGTAATCCAACCTCCCGGTCCAGTAGTGTGGGCTGGACAGAGTGACTTGCTTCTAAAAATAGAATACGGCGGGAATTCCCTGGAGGTCCAGCGGGTTAAGACTTCTTCCAATGCAGGGGGTGTGGGTTTAATCCTTGGTTGGGGAGCTAAGATCCTGCATGCCTCAAGCCTCCCCAAACTGAAACATGACAGCGAAACAATGTTGTAACAAGTTTAATAAAGCCTTTTAAAATGGTCTACATCAAAAAAAATCTTTTAAAAAATTAAAATAGAATACGGAGGAGGGATAAGTTGGGAATTGGGGGTTAACATAGAAACACTACTATATAAAAAGTAGATAGCCAGCCTACTATTTATAGCACAGGGAACTCTGCTCAATATTCTGTAATAACCAAAATGGGAAAAGAAACTCAAAAACAAATGAGGAGACATGTATATGTGTAACTGAGTTACTTTGTTGTGCACCTGAAACTAACACGGCATTGTAAATCAGCTGTACTTCACTATGAAATAAAAATAAAAAGAATAGAATATGACAAAGCAACGGGTGCCGCCGCTGAGATTCTGTCATCCAAGACTGAACATGTCTTCCTCACACTCTCTCTTTCCAGCTCTTCTTATCCGCTCACCCCGATCAATGGTTAGCTATGCTAGGAGCTGCCCTGTGGAGAGACTCCTGTGGTCAAGAACTTGCTGGCTGAACAACAACCAGCCAGGAACTGGATACAGCCAGCAAGCAGTGCGTGAGGTCAGAGCGGACCTCTCCCCCACTGCACCTGGAGATGACTTCAGCCACACCCAGCACCTTGCCTGCAGCTGGTGGAGACCCTGAAGCAGAGAACCCGGCTAAGCTGCATGCAGACGTCTGACCCGCAGGAATGTGAGATAATAGATGTCGTCATTTAAGCTGGTAAATTTTAGGGTAATTGGCTACTCAGCAGTTGATGACTGACTAATAAAGGGGACAGTCAGCAGATCAAGACAGTGAAAATTCGTACATGTCCAAATTCCCCTAACGTCACAGGGACGAAACAGACCTGTGGATAAATAAACACCACCCAGTAGAGCCAACAGGCTTCGCAGGTGGCGCTAGTGGTAAAGAACCCGCCTGCCAGTTCAGGAGACGTAAGAGACTGTGGTCCAGTCCCTGGGTCTAGAAGAAGGAAATGGCAACCCACTCCAGGATTCTTGCCTGGAGAATCCCGTTGAGAAAGGAGCCTGGAGGGCTACAGTCCATGGGACACACAGAGTCAGACACAACTGAACGCACACACTGTGAGCAG
The DNA here is from genome assembly GCF_014754425.2 of Oryx dammah. Lineage (NCBI taxonomy): Eukaryota > Metazoa > Chordata > Mammalia > Artiodactyla > Bovidae > Oryx > Oryx dammah. Next base: position 40,589,064 of record NW_024070191.1, read on the forward strand.
TAGAACCAACAGCTGGGAATTTCCAAAGGAAATCTTTGAGTCCACAGTGAATATGAAACTGAAAACAATGGGATTGGTTCAACGTTTGCATAAGTGAAGCAGTAGGTCCCACCCAGATCCCACTCTCCAGTGAGGCTTTATATCAATCAGTGCCGCTCCCTAGAGCTTCCCAACACACGCACACACACATCAGCTTTCTAATGCTCCATCCAGATATAAACAGAGAACAGTGGATCACTAGACTTTTGAGGGAAGAGGCTACCGTATGGAAAGGACATAGAAACTAAGAACAAAACAAGAAGCAAGAAAAGCACTTTATCACAGGAGAGATAAGAGAAGATAGAGCACCCATGAACTGGATGCTCCAAAAAGAAACAGGAAAAGCAAGAATTACTGAGTAATAAAGACAATATATAAAGTTTTATTGGAAAAATTAGAAAGCAAAGAAACAATTATGCAGAACAGAAATACAAAAAAAAAAAATGGACTTTACAAGCAGTTTTTTAAAAAAACTTAAAGATTGATCCAGGAGGGACTTCTCTGGCCATCCAGTGGTTGAGAGTTCACTTTCCAGTGCAAGAGTTTTGTCCCCTGGTTGGGGATCCAAGATCCCAAAGGCCTTGCAGCCAAAAAACCAAAACATGAAACAGAGCAATATTGTAATAAATTAAATACAGACTTTAAAAATAGTCTGCATCATTTGGCAGAAACCAACACAATACTGTAAAGGAATTATCCTTCAATTAAAAAAAACTCCTGAAAAAAAAAAAAAAGGTTAATCCAGGAGATGTAGTAGGAGTTCTGGAAAGAAAATGATCAAAGAAATAATTCCAGAGAATTTTCCTGGAATTAAATGAAAGAGTTTCCAGATGAGAATACTCTCAGATTATGCTGCACAGGTAATGAAAAAAAAAAAATTTAACTTCAAAGCACATCATGGTGAAATGTCAAAGCATCAGGGACAAAGAAAGAATAATAAAAAAACATCCAGAAAGAAAGATCAGATCACATGCAATATGATCACACAGAAATCAGACTATCATGGGACTTCTCAGCAGTGGCACTGAACACCCGAGGAATGCCTTCCAGTTTTTGAAATAAAAATACTTTACCACAAAACCCAACTGAACCATCAGTGACGTGCAAGGGTAGGATAAAGATAATTTAAGACAGATAAATTTTCCAAAAACTCCCTTTCTAGACATCTTCTCTAGAAGGTTACTAAGGTGATGTAACATAGATTAGGAGGATGGAAGGAAGAGGAGGGAATTACATGTGTGTTGTGGGGGTAGGAGTAGACCCAGACATGTCAAGGTGTGGAGGAAGAAATATGTGTGATAGAGAAGTGTTATTTATTTCATTCTCATCTTTACAGAAAACAAAACAAAACAAAACTGTACAAACTTTTTGGCCAATTCAATAGAAAGTCAATAGATAATGCCTGAAACTTGTGAGTAAAAGCAATAGCATTATAAAGATATCATTCAGAAATACTAAGGAGATACTGTACAATGTCATGAACCTCCGTCCATAGTTCATCAGGCACTCTGTCCCTTAAATTTCTCATTTCCACTGTATAATCATAAAGGATTTGATTTAGGTCATATCTGAATGGTCTAGTGGTTTTGCCTACTTTCTTCAATTTAAGTCTGAATTTGGCAATAAGGAGTTCATGATCTGAGCCACAGTCAGCTCCTGGTCTTGTTTTTGCTGACTATATAGAGCTTCTCCATCTTTGGCTGCAAAGAATATAATCAATCTGGTTTCGGTGTTGACCATCTGGTCATGTCCATGGGTAGAGTCTTCTTTTATGTTGTTGGAAGAGGATGTTTGCTATGACCAGTGTGTTCTCTTGGCAAAACTCTATTAGCCTTTGCCCTGCTTCGTTCTGTATTCCAAGGCCAAATTTGCCTGTTACTCCAGGTGTTTCTTGACTTCCTACTTTTGCATTCCAGTCCCCTATAATGAAAAGGACATCTTTTTTGGGTGTTAGTTCTAAAAGGTCTTATAGGTCTTCATAAAACCGTTCAACTTCAGCTTCTTCAGTGCTACTGGTTGGGGCATAGGCTTGGATTACGGTGACATTGAATGGTTTGCCTTGGAAATGAACACAGATCATTCTGTCGTTTTTGAGATTGCATCCAAGTACTGCATTTTGGACTCTTTTGTTGACCATGATGGCTGTTCCATTTCTTCTAAGGGATTCCTGCCCACAGTAGAAGATATAATGGTCATCTGAGTTAAATTCACCCATTCCAGATTATTATCACCCTGCTTATTTAACTTATATGCAGAGTACCTCATGAGAAATGCTGGGCTGGAAGAAGCACAAGCTGGAATCAAGATTGCTGGGAGAAATATCAATAACCTCAGATATGCAGATGACACCACCCTTATGGCAGAAAGTGAAGAGGAACTAAAAAGCCTCTTGATGAAAGTGCAAGAGGAGAATGAAAAAGTTGGCTTAAAGTTCAACATTCAGAAAACTAAGATCATGGCATCCGGTCCCATCACTTCATGGGAAATAGATGGGGAAACAGTGGAAACAGTCTCAGACATTATTTTGGGGGGCTCCAAAATCACTGCAGATGGTGACTGCAGCCATGAAATTAAAAGATGCTTACTCCTTGGAAGGAAAGTTATCACCAACCTAGATAGGATATTGAAAAGCAGAGATATTACTTTGCCAACAAAGGTCCATCTAGTCAAGGTTATGGTTTTTCCAGTGGTCATGTATGGATGTGAGAGCTGGACTGTGAAGAAAGCTGAGTGCTGAAGAACTGATGCTTTTGAACTGTGGTGTTGGAGAAGACTCTTGAGAGTCCCTTGGACTGCAAGGAGATCCAACCAGTCCATTCTAAAGGAGATCAGTCCTGAGTGTTCATTGGAAGGATTGATGCTGAAGCTGAAACTCCAGTACTTTGGCCACCTCATGTGAAGAGTTGACTCATTGGAAAAGACCCTGATGCTGGGAGGGATTGGGGGCAGGAGGAGAAGAGACGACAAAGGATGAGATGGTTGGACGGCATCACCGACTCGATGGACATAAGTTTGAGCAAACTCCCGGAGTTGGTGATGGACAGGGAGGCCTGGCATGCTGCGATTCATGGGGTCACAAAGACTCGGACGTGACTTAGCAACTGAACTGAAGGAGATACTGAGAGGCTGAAAGCTGGGGACTGAAGGATGGGGCGAATAGGGCAAGGTGATTCTGTTGTTTATCATAAGCCAGATAGGGCCGTGTGATTTCTTAAACTAGGTGAATTCATTAGTTTGATGAAAATAAAAGTTGCTTTAAAAACAAGAACTTTCATTAGCAGGTATAAACTATTATACACTATTATAATATTTACATGTATATTATATACATATAAAGCCACACTACTGAGTGGGTGGACAACAGGTCCCACTGAACAGCACAGGGAGCTCTGTTCAGTATCTTATGATGGACCATAATGGAGACGATATGAAGAAGGATAAGTGCGTGTGTATGACTGACTCACTTTGCTGTACAGCAGGAATTTACACAACACTGTGAATCAACTACACTTCAGTTAAAACAAACTGGCAAAAAATGTCCAGTTCCCCTTAAACACCACAGTCTTCCAGGGTAACAGTTAAATAATACAGCAACTGAATTATTAGGTGTTTGAGTTGCTTCCTCACTGTCTCCATTTATGGTCAGGGTATCACTGGTGAAAATCAGTCTCTTTCTTCCAAACTGAAAGAATAAAGAAGCCTTGGCACTAAACTCCATTTCTGGTGCTCAATCCTAGCAAAATTATTCTAAAAATAGAAAAATCTTTATGTGAAATGATATATAGCACTGTTTATATATTACTATATAATAATGCCAACAAAGGCATGGCTTTCCCAGTAGTCATGTATGGATGTGAGAGTTGGACCATAAAGAAGGCTCAGTGCCAAGGAATTGATACTTTTGAACTGCAGTGTTGGAGGACTCTTGAGAGTCTCCTGGACAGCAAGGAGATCCAACCAGTCCATCCTAAAGGGAATCAGTCCTGAACATTCATTGGAAGGACTGATGCTGAAGCTGAAGCTCCAGTACTTTGGCCACCTGATGTGAAGAGCCAATTCATTGGAAAAGACCCTGATGCTGGGAAAGATTGAAGGCGGGAGGAGAAGGGGACAACAGAGGATGAGGTGGTTGGATGGCATCACCTGCTCGATGGATATGAGTTTGACTAAGCTCTGGGAGTTGGTGATGGACAGGGAAGACTGGTGTGCTGCAGTCCATGGGGTAGCAAAGAGTCGGACACGACTGAGTGAGTAAACGACATCAGTATATTAGTGTAAATCTGGCAAATCTTTAACCGCCCAAACATAAGAAAATTTGAATTCTCCTCAGTCTTTAAAAAGAATGTTTATGAAGGTGAAGTAATAACATGAAAATATTGATAATTTACTGTTAAGTGACAATCAGTGTGAAAATTGCATATGAAATAGTATTACAACTATCTTTTTAAAATATCTGTACATAAAAAGATTGGGAGAATATATCAAAAGATTTACAATAGTTTTGTTTCAATGATATGGATAATTTTTTCTTTTTACTTTGTATATTCTCAAAAATGTTTCAAAATTTTTATTACTACTACAAAAAAATATGAATTTAAAATACTTGAAAATATGAATTAAAATCAATTTTTAAATTTTTAAAACTTTGGAGCTTACCATTTTGATTTTGCCAGTTTACTTAAAATGTATGAAGTACAGTTGATTTGCAATGTTGTGTTAGCTCCAGGTTTTAGTTATACAGGATATAACTATATAGGATGTTTTAGTTATACATATACATGTATCCACTCTTTTTAAGATTCTTTTCCCATATAGGTCATTACGGAGTATTGAGTGGAGTTCACTGTGCTATAGAGTAAGTATTTTTTGTTGTATGTTTTTATTTATAGTACTAAAACCTATGGAATTTTAGAAACGTTTTACTGGAGTATAGTTAATTCACAATGCTGTATTAGTTTCAGGTGTACAGAAAATGATTCAGTTATACGTATACATATATCCACTCTCTTTTAACATTTTTTTTCTCGTATAGGCCATAACAGAGTAACGAGTAGAATTCCTTGTACTGCACGGCAGATTCCTATTAGTTATTCATTTTAGACATCAGTTCAGGTCAGTGCAGTCGCTCAGTCATGTCCAACTCTTTGTGACCCCATGGACTGCAGCATGCCAGGCCTCCCTGTCCATCACCAACTCCCGGAGTCCACCCAAACTCATGTCCATCAAGTCAGAGATGCCATCCAACCATCTCATCCTCATCCTCTGTCGTCCCCTTCTCCTCCCGCCTTCAGTCTTTTCCAGATTCAAGGTCTTTTCCAATAAGTCAGTTCTTCACATCAAGTGGCCAAAGTATTGGAGTTTCAGCTTCAGCATCAATCCTTCCAATGAATATTCAGGACTGATTCCCTTTAGGATGGACTGGTTGGATCTCCTTGCAGTCCAAGGGACTCTCAAGAGCCTTCACCAACACCGTAGTTCAAACACATCAATTCTTCGGCACTCAGCTTTCTTTATAGTCTAACTCTCACACTCATACATGACCACTGGAAAAACCATAGCCTTGACTAGACGGACCTTTGTTGGCAAAGTAACGTCTCTGGTTTTTAATATTCTGTCTAGGTTGGTCACAACTTTTCTTCCAAGGAGCAAGCGTCTTTTAATTTCATGGCTGCAGTCACCATCTGCGGTGATTTTGGACCCCCCCAAAAAATAAAGTCTGCCACTGTTTCCATTGTTTCCCCATCTATTTGCCATGAAGTGATGGGACAAGATGCCATGATCTTAGTTTTCTGAATGTTGAGCTTTAAGCTAACTTTTTCACTCTCTTCTTTCACTCTCATCAGGAGGCTCTTTAGTTCTTCTTTGCTTTCTGCCATAAGAGTGGTGTCATCTGCATATCTGAGGTTATTGATATTTCTCCCAATAATCTTGATTCCAGCTTGTGCTTCATCCAGTCCAGCATTTCTCATAATGTTCTCTGCATATAAGTTAAATAAGCAGAGTGACCTTATACAGCCTTGATGTATTCCTTTCCCGATTTGGAACCAGTCTGTTGTTCCATGGCCAGTTCTAACTGTTGCTTTTTGACCTGCATACAGATTTCTTAAGAGGCAGGTCAGGTGGTCTGGTATTCCCATCTCTTTCAGAATTTTCCACAGTTTATTGTGATCCACAGTCAAAGGCTTTGAAAGTGAAAGTGAAGTCGCTCAGTCGTGTCCAACTCTTTGTGACCCCATGGACGGTAACCTACCAGGTTCTGAAGTCTGTGGGATTTTCCAGGCAAGAATACTGGAGTGGGCTGCCATTTCCTTCTCCAGGGGATCTTCCTGACCCAGGGACTGAACCCAGGTCTCCTGCACTGCAGGCAGACGCTTTACCGTCTGAGCCACCAGGGAAGCCCTCATCAAAGGCTTTGGCATAGTCAATAAAGCAGATGTTTTCCTGAAATTCTTTTGCTTTTTCTATGATCCAACAGATGTTGGCAATTTGATCTCTGGTTCCTCTGCCTTTTCTAAAACCAGCTTGAACATCTGGAAGTTCACAGTTCATGTACTGTTGAAGCCTGGCTTGGAGAATTTTGAGCATTACCCTGCTAGCGTGTGAGATAAGTGCAATTGTGAGGTAGTTTGAGCATCCTTTGGCATTGCCTTTCTTTGGGATTGGAATGAAAACTGACCTTTTCCAGTCCTGTAGGCACTGCTGAGTTTTTCAAATTTGCTGGCATATTGAGTGCAGCACTTTCACAGCATCATCTTTAGGACTTGAAATAGCTCAGTTGGAATTCCATCACCGCCACTAGCCCTGTTGGTAGTGATGCTTCCTAAGGCCCACTTGACTTTGCATTCCAGGATGTCTGGCTCTGGGTGAGTGATCACACCATCTATATATAGCAGTGTGTATATGTCCATCCCAGTCTCCCAAATCATCCCTCCATCCTTGCCCCCTCTCCTTTGGGAACCACAAGTTTGTCCGCATGTCTGTGAGTCTGTCCCTGTTCTGTAAATAAGTTCATCCATATCGTTTATTTTAGATTCCACATAGGAGTGACATTTTTCTCTGTGTGACTCATGATTCCATAGGATTTTTTAATGGCAGTCATTTCAAACCCATAGAGAGTTGATTCTTTGACAAGCTTATGAATACATTTTAGTCAGAATTATCTTGACATTGATACATTTTCAGCAGGAAAGTATTAACTGGACAAATCCATTAGGCCAACCTGATTTGAATAATTTATTGCTGAACTAATCAATAATTGACCAGTTTTGTATATGGTGAAGTTAAACCGTTTCAAATAGTTCCCAGTTTCACTTTGTTTGCTGGAACTCTTTTCATAAAAATCAAATTTCTCCGGGAAAATCTTAAAAGAGTTGATTCATTATTTTTTTTCCCAATCAGAGTTTCAACTATTAAGATTTCTGTCAATGACTTATTTTGTCCATCTGCCTTATCAAGTTTTGCAGATTTTCATTTTGCCAAGATTTAATTCTGTTATTTTTGAGTCAACAATAAATCTTATCATGTTTAGTTTTAGCCATTGCCAGTTTTATTTTAAAGTCATTATGAATTTTTTTTGGTAGCCTATTGGTTTCTATTTTTTAAAACTCTAGGGAATTCCCTGGCAGTCCAGTGGTTAGGACTCCTAGCTTCCACCGCAAGACCCAAGGGTTTGCTCTCTGGCCAGGAAACTCAGATCCCATATGCCATGGAGCATGGCCAAAATGTTAAAAATAAAAATTAAAAAAATACCTCGCCTTCCTCTCTCTCTGACTTCCTGCTTCCCTGGCTTCCTTTCCTCATCACTAACCTCCCAAGCTCATTCCCAACTCAGGGCATTCACATCTGCTCTTCCTTCTGCCTGGAATACTTTTCCCTCAGATGATCATAAGCTGACTCCTGTCCTCCACAGGGTCCTCTCCTTCTGGAGAAAGGCCCGATTTCTATTTAATTCCACCCTTGCTGTACAATTCTTGTCACTGCCTGAAACTATTTCTCTTATTTACCTGTGTATTATCTCCACTACTAAAATACAGAATACGTGGGAGCAGGGACATTTCATTCTTCTGACCCACGTGTATTCCTCAATACATTTTTTTCCCTTAATACTTGTGGAATAGACGAATGAGGTATAGAAAGACCAGCAACAGAAGAAGGAACAAATGTCATGGAAGAGTCAGAAATGCCATCACTAAAGAGGTGTCTTGTGATTGAAGGATTAGGAGAAATTCAGATGGTGGGGGCAGGCAGTTCAGAAGGGGACCTAGTGCGTGAACAGAGATGAGAGAAAGGAACACGAGGTCTGGGAAGGTGAGGTCTGTGCAGATGTGTCTAAACGAGAAGGAAGGGAGAGCTTTACTGAGCATTGAGACAGCGATATGGTTGAAGCTTAAATGGTTTCCTTACTGCCTGATAGTCATGGCAGCAAGCAGAACAACGCACCCAAAGACACAACTGTGCCATGATTCCCGGGAAACTCAGAGCGTCTTACAGATCCTGAGAGCAGGGATTAAGCTTGCAGATGGCATTCAAGTTGCATAGCAGCTGACCTTAAACCTAAGAGGTTAGCCGGGGTCATGCAGGTGGGCCAGTGTAATCGCCACAGTTCTTTAAGTGAGGAATTACAGGGCAGGCTGAGAAAGACCTGGATGGCCGTTGCTGGCTTTGAAGATGGAAGGGAACCACCAGCGAGGAATGGGGGCAATCTCTGGAAGCTGGAAACAACAAAAAAAGTCTTCCCCTAGATGCTCTGGAAAGAAACACAGCCTTGCCAGTACCTGGATTTTCGCCTCTCAAGACCCTCTCTGGGCTTCTGACCTCCAAAACTGGAAGATCATAAATTTGTGTTGTGTTATGACACTGTGTTGTGGTTCCTCGTTATAAAAGCGACAGAGAACAAATACAGACACCAAACACAGACGCTTCATCACTGCAGTCAGATGAGGAAGGGAAAAGCAATGCTCACGGCTCATTTGAGCCTACATTCTGGAGGATGGAAAGTCTTCAGTAGCAACAGAGAAGCAGAATCCCACTACTAGAATACTGACTTTACCCAGTTCATCTGTGCTTGCATAACCTGCAAGAACAACCTAGAGGGCCTGGGAATCTCAGATCCCCTTGTAAAGGGTCAAAAGAAAAAGTGAGCGAATGAGACTGGATGGGGTCCTTGGGGGCAGTCAGCACCGCTTACCCTTAAGTTTCCCCAGGATTTAGAAACCACTTATTACATGCATCCCTTAAGCAATCTTTCATCAATTTTTATCTATCAAATCTATCAACATTAGATAATAAGTCTTCTGATAGTCTGAGTTTTTTTTTTTTTTTAATAAGAGAACGAGAGTGGATGCTTTCATTGAAAGAAGAGGGATACAATCTCTGAAGACTGTTTTATTCTCTCAGGAGGATGGGCAAACTGTGACTGATCACCATTTTGCACTAATTCTTGCAGAATTGGTCTTTATAGATCAACTGGATCCCTCTCTTTTGCTTTGTAAACTGAGCTGAAATTATTCCTGCGACGGAGAGTGCTGGCTGCCTGCCCGGAAGGGTTGCCCCTGCAGGCTTTGTATAACGAGGCTATCCACACGGCTGACCTCAGCATAAATAAAAGTTCAAGCTGGGACCTAAATTTTTAGCACATTTGCAGTATGAAAGCCAAATAGCCAGAGGAACTGCAGCAGAATGACATCATTCGAACAACTCGAGTAATCCTTCAATTGTTCAGAGAACCGGTATCACAAGTGTCGTTCCGCGCTTGTGAAGGGCAGCAGCACGGGGCACAGCTGCCCAAGGGGCAGGCTTCCTTCTCGCTGCAGACCCAGGACAAAACGCCAAGGATACACGCATGCTTGCTGTTTGCTTTTGCTCTGTTGGAGTGGCTTGTCTGGAGGTGAGGAAAGGTACAAAGATGTTTCGTTTCTCTTCGTGAAAAAAAGGTGAATGTGGCAGGAAGAAAGCACAGACGATACACTGCTCGCTGCACAACAGGCCTAATCGAGAGACAAATTATTGGGGCAGGGAAGAGCGACTTACATATGTCTTTACTTTTGACTATTTCTTTGACTGTGCCGTCTCAGTTGCGGCACTCGGAACCTTTGACCGTCATCGCAACATGCAGGGTCTTTGGCTGCGGCATGAGAACTCTTGGTTGCAGCATGTGGGGTCTAGTTCCCTGACCAGGGATTGAACCCTGGCCCCCTGCATCAGGAGCTTGGAGTCTTAGCCACTGGACCACCAGGGAGGTCCCCCAGGGATAGTGACTTTATTCGGAAAGCCAGATGACAGAGAAGATGGTAGACTCATGCCCCCAGAGACCCATCCTTCCTGAGTTAGAATTCAGGGTATATTTTAGTATATTTTATATTCAGGTATAATTTAGTATAGAATTCAGGGTCCTTCTATACTAAAAGGGAAGGGAGTCAAGTCAAACACTTGCTGGTTTCATCGGCCTCTAGAGGGAACGTGGTAAATTTTTCTGCCCTGCAGTCATTCACAGATGGGCCTTGTTAGGATGTTTCCTGTGAGTTAAACAAAGGTATAATGCTCATGATCCGGGAGGCAGGATTCCCAGAGATGGACCTCTGTGTATAATTTAAGTTTATAGGCACATCCCTTTTGTAGCAAAAGCAATAGAAAGATTAAAGTAAAGAAATGGATCCGATATTGAGTCAGATTTCTTCTTCCTTATTGCACACACACAAATACAAACCCTCTGCATTTCTTCTGGGCTAATAGAAAGTTCTGGTCATTTACTTTGCCTTATCTTGAGCTAACTTTAGAAACTTTTCTTAACTTCCGTCCATTCAACTACTGATGTTTATGAAAAAAAAAAAAAGAAACCTTAAGCATTTAATAAATATTATATAAATAGGTAAATTTTGAAGTATTCTTAACAGAAAACAAGAGTATATTGTGGTGTGAAACTGAAAATCTTCTATTTTAGAATGTCTAGTATTTGTGATTATATTCATGACTGTGGCATTCTCCTAGATTTTCCTTCTTCAAATTAATGACCTGTCCTAGAAGAAGAGGTGAAAAAACAGGAGAAAACATCTCAAATTGGATGTTAGAATTTGAACGGCATGTTTGTATCTCTTTATGTTCATTTTTTAAAAATCCATAGGCAGACATATTTTAAACAATTTGGTAGCTTGCAAAAACATTTATTCATGTTCTTCGCTACGCAATACAGCAACTACTGTGAAAACTGTGGCTAGATTTCCCTTGAACCTAACAAAAAAGCAAACGATCAGAAGCAAAGGACATCACGGGAGAAGACTGATGACACGCTTCAGTGGAAGGCAGTGTTTCCCAACATTTTTTTCCATTGTCACTCACCTAAGGGGAAAAAACTAAATATCATTTAAATTGTCTGTAATGGAAAAAATGAAATACCAAGGAATAAGGTTTTGTCACGTGGGCTTGAGTTTCAGAGGACCACAAACCATTGTAATATTTGTATCTTTTTTGCCCCTCAAAAACCCGTTTTCATCCCCTTGGAGGCAGTATGACCTGACCCACTTGGGAATGCATGGAGTAAACAAAGCAAGACGACATTCGTGCCCCACCTACCCACCCACTCAAAAAAAGGCAGAGGGAAGGATGAAGGAAGGGCTCTGAATGCAGGCCCTTCTCCCCCATCCCCATCTATTCTGTGTATAAACTGATGTGTGTGTTGAGCTGGGTTTTCCAGGAGTGATGCTATTGACATTTGGGGCTGGATAATTCTTTGGTGGGGGTGGGGGTGGGGGGTGGAGAGCTGTCCTGTGCATTATAGGGTGTTTAGCAGCATCCCAGGCTTCTACCCTCCAGAGATGCCAGGAGCAAACTCCCAACTCCCAAGTGTGACAAAAATATCTCTGGTGGCTCAAATGGTAAAGAATCTGCCTGCAATGCAGGAGACCGGGGTTCGATCCCTGCACTGGGAAGATCCCCTGGAGAAGGGAAAGGCTACCCACTCCAGTATTCTGTCTAGAGAATTCCATGGACTGTATATTCCGTGGGGTTGCAAAGAGACACAACAGAGCAACTTTCATTCAATCACGCATCCAAAATATCTCTAGCTGTTGCCAAATGTCCCCTGGCGGGGGTGGAGGGGGCAACATGACCCCCATTGAGAAACACTGGCCTAGAGTGACTCACGAAGCAGCCACAGTGGGGAGAAGCGGAGCTATGGGGTCTGGAGCAGGAGAGAGACCCGGGACACACGCAGACATCAGGACCGCTCTTTGGAGTGCCTACCGCCGCTGCAACCAGTGGCCGCGACTTGGTGGCTTACCAAAAGGCACACTTGCTGCCTTACAGTTCTGTAGGCCAGAAGTCCAGCACGGCTCTCCCCAGATTTAAAATCAAGGCGTCAATGGGGCTGCGGGCCTTTCCAGGGCCTTGAGGGGGGAACCTGTTTCCTGGCCTCCCCCAGCTTCCAGAGCCTGCCCCAGGGCCTTGGCTCATGCTCTGTCCATCTTCAGAACCGACAATGTCCCGTCAAGCCTGTCTCATCTGCCATCTCTCTGCCGCTCAGGCTCGTTGCCCTCCCTCGTATATTAAACAGACCCTTGTGATCACCCGGGCGCACCCAGGTCATCGCCCCATTGCCAGGCAGCCAATCAGCAAACTTATTCTACCTGCACCCTTAACCCCCCTTTGCTTTGTGACTGAACATACGCGCGGGTTTCAGGCGTTAGAAGGAGAAATCTCTGTTACTGTTGTTTGCTTATGTATCGGGGGCTTTGCTGGGTCTTGGTTGCTGCATGTGGGGTTTCTCTAGTTGTGGCAAGTGGGGGCTGCTCTCTAGTTGGGGTGCATGAACTTCCCATTGTGGTGATTTCTCTCGTTGCAGAGCACGGGCTTGGTCGTCAGGGTGCACAGGCTTAGTTGCTCCTCGGTATGTTGGGACCTTCCTGGACCAGGAATTGAACCCATGTCCCCCACATTGGCAGGAAGATTCTCATCCACTGTACTGCCAGGGATGTCCAGGATGGGATACTGTTGGGAGAGGGCATGAGCCCGCCCACCACAAGTAAGTCTGCAGCGACCCCACGGACAGTGATCTTCCTGACGCCCAGCCCAGAAATGCAAGGCATTTTGAAGGAAAGAGTCAGAGTAAAACACACACGGGTTCCTGCTCTTCCTAGTAAGAGACTCTCCGCTCCTTTCTTTATTGAAACAACAGAAGTTCTTTTTCATCAGGTAATAATATATGGGCCTCGTGTGGACTGTTTCACTAAGGATGTACACGTCAGCTTGTGAAGTCTCAGGGTAAGGCAAAGAGCACCAGACAGAGGGGTGGATAAAGAAGATGTATTACGTATGTACCATGGAATACTACTCAGCCATAAAAAGAACAAAATAATGCCATTTGCAGCAATGCGGATGGACCTAGAGATGATCATAATAAGTGAAGTCAGACAGAGAAAGACATGTATCATGTGATATCGCTTATATGTGAAATCAAAAAAAAAGGATACCAACAAACTTATTTACGAAACAGTGTCACAGATGTAGAAAACAAATCTGTGGTTACCAAAGAGGAAAGGGAGGGAGGGATAAACTAGGAGGTCAGGATTAACATGTATACCCTAGTGTGTGTATATATTATAGTATATAACATATATACACCGTATAGAAAATAGATAATCAACAAGGACCTCTACCCACTATTCTGTAATGACCTATATGGGACAAGAATCTAAAAAAAAACCAGTGGAGATTTTATATATATATATATATATGTATATGTATATATATATGTATATGTATAACTGAATCACTTTGCTGTGCACCCAAAACTACACAACATAGTAAGTCAACTACAGTCCAATTAAAAAAAAAAAAGACGGAGACCTCCAGGCATCATTTAGTATAGGATGGAAATGGCTGGAATTTCACTGTGTAACTTCTTTTGTTGTTGAATACCGCTTAATTAAGCCCAGTTTAACAAGCATTCACACAATAGCTGTTCTTGGAAGGCTGCCTCCCGTGACCAACTCAAAACACCCTCAAAGCTGTGCCAGGTCTGTGATGACTTCTGACACTTCTGTTTAGCTGCGGGGTTTGGGGGTCCAGAAACCCCTCACATTGCAAAGAGAATCGAAGGCTTTAAGCCTTTCTGACTGCTAAGCTCCTGCCATCAATTGGCTATGGGGTGATATAACTTACAGAGGTTCTTCCCTATCTCTCCCCTCAAAATTAACCTCTCCACTTAGAAAAACTACAGAATCCAGTGGCAGGCCCCACCGACCAATAATAACAACCCACTGTGTGCTAGTTGCTCAGTCATGTCTGACTCTGTGACGCCCCTGGACTGCAGCCCACCACGCTCCTCTGTCCATGGATTCTCCAGGCAAGAAGACTGGAGTGGGTTGCCATGCCCTCCTCCAGGGGATCTTCCCGACCCAGGGATCGAACCCAGGTCTCCCGCACTGCCAGAGGATTCTTTATCAGCTGAGCCACCAGGAAGGCTATTTACATATGTATACCTTTTCATATTCTTTTTTATTATGGTTTATTACAAGATATTGAATATAGTTCCCTGTGCTGTACAATAGGATTTTTTTTTATTTGCTTTGTATATAGTAGTTTGCATGTGCTAATCCCAAGTTCCTAGTTTAACCCTCCACATCCTTTCCCCATTGGTAACCATAAATTTATTTTCTATGCCTGTGAGTCTGTTTCTGTTTTGTAGATAAGACCACTTGTATCGTATTTTAGATTCCACATATGAGAGATTGTGGTATTTGTCCCAAGTGTTTCTGAGCTCACTGGTTGGCTGAGGGCAAGAAGATGAATCTCAGTCTGGTAACCCGCTGTTGCTTCCTGAAGCCCACACTTCTTTCCCTTCCCCGAATCCCTCTCCTTGCTTCTCCTTGGCCATCCCTCTCTCTTCTTTTTTTTAATCTTTGAAAGACACTATATTTTAAAAAAGTCAAGCCACAGACCAGGAGAAAATATTTATAATACATATTATCTAGGGAAGGACTTGTATCAAGGATATACAAAGAGCTCTTCCAACTCAACAATAAAAAGGCAAACAACTCCATAAAAAATAGGCAAAAGATTTGAGCATTCAAAGACACGTGAATGCCAAATGGACTCATTAATATATGCTCAGTAGCATTAAGGAACCACAGATGGAAACAGGGTGTTCTAGTGCTGGGGGTGAGTCACAGCATCCTTGGGATCTGTTGGAGAAAGACAGATATCCAAACACATTTGGGGCTCCGTTAGGAAGGGAGAAATGGGCAATGGCTAAGACCTGTCCCCCTGCTTGCCAACTTCGCAGTCGAGTTGGTGGTAAAGTCTACAATCTTACTTCATAATCAATCACCACCTCCACAAACATGACACCCAGCTTCCTCATAAAGAGGTAGACAAAAACCATGATATCTTTTTTCTGAACAACTCCGACTTTTTAGAATGAAATTTTCTTTATTGTAAGTAGTTATATGGATTGCCTACTGTGTTTCACGTTCTAGGTGTAGGTCCATTTTGCTTGTTCTGTGCTCAGTGGTGTCCGACTCTTTGTCACCCCAGGGACTATAGACCGCCAGGTTGCCCTGTCTATGGAATTTTCCAGGCAAGAATACTGGAGTGGGTTGCGATTTCTTCCTCCAGGCGATCTTCCTGACCCAGGGATCGAATCCACAGTTCCTGAACTGGCAGGCAGATTCTTTACCCCTGAGACACCTGGGAGGCCTGTAGGTCCATGCCTGTGTGTGTATTTATTGCAGGAGCACATGCATAAACTCTGCAGCCCGTCTCCTTCTGTAACACTCACTGAGCTTGGTACTGGACAAAACAGACAGGATGCCTAGCTGCACCAGGCTTAAAGCCTCTGGGGTGGAGGGTGGCCAGATAGACAGTAAATAAGCAAAACAAAGAGGATGTCAGGCATGCCTGCCGAGGGGGAGAATAAAGAGGGGAGGAGAGGGAAAGCCAAGGTGCAGGGTGAGGGGGTTTTATATGAAGGGTCCAGGAGGGCCTTGCTGAGAAGGTGATGTTTAAGCAAAGACCTGAAGGTGAGGGAGGGAGTCATGTCTGCGTTTGAAGGAGGGGTGTTCCAGGTGAAGAGAAGACTGCACGACCACTGCAAAGCCCCTAAGCTGGAGCGTGTGTCACCGAATCTGAGGAACAGCAAGGAGGCCAGGTGGCAGAGTGGTGAAGAATTTCCGCCTGCCAGTGCAGGAGACACAAGAGACATGGGTTCAGTCCCTGGGCTGGGAAGATCCCCCGAAGAAGGAAACGGCAACCCACTCCACTATTCTTGCCTGGGAACTTCCATGGACAGAGGCGCCTGGTGGGCTACCATCATGGGGTCACAAAAGAGTTGGACATGACTTAGTGACTAAAAACACCCGCACGAGGAGGCCAGGCTCCAGAGGCGGGAGCAAGGGAGGATGCAGTGAGAAGTCAGGTCAAGGAGGTGACTGTGCCCCGCCTCACTGTCAGAGTGGCTCTCAAAGACAGTTGTCCCTCCATCTCAGGGCTTTTTTTTAATTTAAAAAACTTTTCTGGCTACACCAGAAGGCATGCAGTTCCCATGGAATCCCTCGGATCCCAGCAGGATCCAGCCCTCGCCCCCTGCAGTGGAAGCACGGAGTCTCAACCACCAGACCTCCAGGGACGTCCCATCTCAAGGACACCTTGAAAGTTCGTGGGAGTGTTTTATCAAAAACACTTTGTCACCGTGATGACAGAGACGCACCTGGTATTTTATGCTGAGGGCCCAGCGAAGACAGAAGCCCTGCCAACGTGTGGGACAGTCCCGCTCCTTGGGGAACTGTTCTGTGTTTAACAACTTTCAAATGTCTTGCTACATTTATAAAGGGGAAAGACAAATCAATTTTGCTGTATTTTAAAAGCTTTTATTGGAGTGCAGTTGATTTACAATGTTGTGTTAATTTCATGTGTACAGCAGAGTGATTCGGTTGTGCACACACATATCCCCGGTTTCTAGACTTTCCCCCACGTAGGCCATTATGGAGTACTGGGGAGACTTCCCCCTGCCACACAGTAGGTCTGTACCGGTCATCTGCTGTGCGTAGCAGTGTGTGTATCGATCCCAGTCTCCCAATTTATCCCCCCCTTTCTCCCCAGTCACCATTATATCGCTTTCTACATCTGTGACTCTATTTCTGTTTTGTAGATGAGTTGAAAAATCTGTCTTATTATATGAGCCTGGGACTTAACTTCATTTCACGTATAAACACAAACTGCTTTTTTGCACAGTTTGAGTGTATACTGTGTTTCCTAGGAGTGTGACTTCCTTGTGAAGCCAGTGAAGCTCCCTGTGGGTTTTGTTTGGAACTTCACCAAGAGTTTTTTTAAATGAGTTATTTATTTGTTTGTGGCCGTGCTGGGTCTTCATTTCGAGCACGTGGGCTCTTCGTGGCTGCACACGGACTGTCTCTGCTTGCAGGGAGCGGGGTCTGCTCTCCGGGTGGGCGAGTGGGGGCCGCTCTCTAGTCGCAGCGCAGGGGAGTCTCACTGCAGGGGGCTTCTCTTGCTGTGAAGCACAAGCTCGAGTGCAGGCTCAGTGGCTGTGGTGCGGACCAGGGATCAAACCCATGTCCTTTGCATTGGCAGGTGGATTCTTAACCCCTGGGCCACCAGGGAAGTCCTTACAAGAATTTGGAGGCAACACTTTTTTAATGGTATCTGAGCAGCTTAAGATACCTGTATCAGCTTATAGTCACAGGAATTCTGTACAAAGGAATGAATACCTTAGTGTTTCATAGTACATTCTGATTGAGCTATATGCAGAAATCTATATCTTGCAATACATATTGTTTTATTTTACTTTTATTTTTCCTCATATTACAGCTTGGGCACTATATTGATTTTTCTGAAATTATATTTGTAGATTAGTTGTCATATATAAATTTCATGATAGTCAAGAGGACACTATCAATTCCTATTATAAAAGAGGGTGTTGAGTCCTATGGACACAAAAGTAGGCTTGAAAATGGCTAGTGCAGGAGTACTTTAGTCCTTTTGTCCTTTAAAATTTTTTTTCTTACATTTTCCTCTGAGACTTAAGGTTCCTGAAGAGTGTCAAGCCCAAGAGTGCCATTGTGTGGCGAGTTTCAGCAAGGCCGCTCTTGCTGCTTCTGTGGACAGCAGGTCTGGGGGACGCCCAGCGCCAGTGTGGATGGTTTGTCGGCCTCCTGCTCCCGTAACGCCTGGGCCTGGAGCTCTCCACCTTTGCCCTGTCTCCCAGCAAGCATGTTGGAGCGCCGCTCAGCCTCTCTGCCCCTCAGCTGCCCCTTCCAGAAGCAGCTCTGCGTGCTCCCTGCTTTCTCAGCTCCCTGGGTCATCCTGGGTCTGGGCTCTGGGCTCCCTGGGTCATCCTGGCTCTGGATTCACCACTGCTTCTGAGCTCATATATATGTGAGTGTATATAGCATATATATGCACATATATTTACTTTGTCTATGTGCTTATATTTATTTTACATACTTATGTGTGTGTGTGTGTGTGTGTGTATAGATATATATGTGTGTGTGGATATATATATCCTGGAGAAGGAAGTGGCAACCCACTCCAGTATTCTTGCCTAGAGAATTCCAGGGACAGAGGAGCCTGGCAGGCTACAGTCCATGGGGTCACAAAGAGTCAGACACGACTTAGTTACTGAACATGAATATATATATATATATATATATAATATTATATACATGTAAAATGTACTCTACCTCTCTTAATTGTCCTCAGAGAGAGAGCTTATCCAGATTACCTATTCCACCAATTATTGACTGTCATCACGACAGGTGGCAATTTTATAATATTTTTTAAGTTACAAAAAAGAAACCGGAAGAAAAGAAACCAAAATAACACGGTTCTCTCTGAAGAATGGCATTCACAAAATTTTTTACTTTCTATACTTTGCATATTTTCTGTAATTAAGAAAAACACTTGCTTGTTAGCATTATATTTAAGAAGTTAGAGAGCCCCACACATTGTAAGCATATTTATAAATAGAAATAATTTTATAGATAATCTAGAACATGGTTTTTGAAGTTAATTTACATTTTAAATATTCCCTTAAATATTCATGTGAAAAATTTAAAGCAACTGAACTATTCCTTAGACTATTCTCCACACTTGATTGGCCAGTAAGTTGAACATATGTTTACCACTTATTCAAAATTAAAAGTGATTTACGGTAAGCTTGCTAAGAATGTTTTCATTCATTTTGAGATATGTGAGAGCTTCGTGAACATCCTTGGCTTAGAAATTACAATATTTAGTTGACTAGAAACTTCCTGTATAGATAAACAGCAAGGTCCTCCTGGATAGCACAGAGAAGTATATATTCAATATTCTATAATAAACCATAATGGAAAATGACACAAAAAAGAATACATATACATGCATAACTAAATCACTTTGCTGTACACCAGAAACTAACACAACATTGTGAATCAATTGCACTCCATTAAAAAAAAAGTATTCATTGTATGTAGGAGAGACTGCTGCTGCTGCTGCTGCTGCTGCTGCTGCTAAGTCGCTTCAGTCGTGTCCGACTCTGTGCGACCCCATAGACGGCAGCCCACCAGGCTCCCCCGTCCTTGGGACTCTCCAGGCAAGAACACTGGAATGGGTTGCCGTTTCCTTCTCCAATGCATGAAAGTGAAAAGTGAAAGTGAAGTCGCTCAGTCGTGTCCGACTCTTCGAGACCCCATGGACTGCAGCCTTCCAGGCTCCTCCGTCCATGGATTTTCCAGGCAAGAGACTAAATACCTAAATAATTTTACTCCCCCACTGGAGGCAGGAATGTAAACACATTTGTGGCAACACCACATTCAAATGTTTACCTAAAACTGGTTACTTTTACAAACAGCTTCAAAACACCCAAAGCTAGTTAATTCATGCAGGACTGTTTGCTGATTTTATTATGCTTGAAATGTTGGCAAAGAACTTGTTGATCATGACAATGCTTTCTTTAAGAACAAAAAGAAAAGCAGCTACCGAGGGGGGCGATAGAATCCCCGTGTTGCTGGGTGTGGAGTTGTGGGTGCTGTGCCAGAGGCGTCTGGTTCTCGCTGCTGACCACCCCACCTCCAGCTTCTGGGTGCCTGTGACCCTCAGCGAGGCCGCCCTGGACTTACAGGGGCCGCTTGGCCTCCTGGGTCGCCTTGCCCGGGGTAACCCCAGCTCTTGACCTGCCGGTGCCTGTGACCCTCAGCGAGGCCGCCCTGGACTTGGCCTCTTGGCCTCCTGGGTCGCCTTGCCCGGGGTAACCCCAGCTCTTGACCTGCTGGTGCCTGTGACCCTCAGCGAGGCCGCCCTGGACTTACAGGGGCCGCTTGGCCTCCTGGGTCCCCTTGCCCGGGGTAACCCCAGCTCTTGACCTGCCGGTGCAGTCCCCCGCCATGTGTCAGGATGCACGCCGAGGCATCACTCCCGCTCCAGCGCTCCGCGTGGAACTGGGCAGAAACCCGCCCTGTGAAACTGAGACCCCTGGGCCTTGGCTTCTCTCTTTCTGTCCACTTCCCGGACAGCACGCACATCTGTGATAAACCACACACGGGGACTCCTGAGCTGGAATCCGCTTCTGTCTCAAAGTTCAGCTTCTTTAGGGAAAAATGTTAGTATAAAAATTTCTTCTGATTGTACTGAGGATGCCACAGGATTTATTTTTATATCCAAGTTGATTATATGCTGGAGTTAAAGACCCTTTACATATTAGAAATGTTAGCTCACTGAGGAATTATTAAGGATTAGAGGGTTACTGAGAATTAACAACATTTAGATAAGAGCATTTTATATCAGTGGTCCATAAATCGACAATCCAGATCTTTGCTCTGCAGAGAAAGGGCTCTTGGGACCCACTCGTGGGGGCTTCCCTCGTAGCTGTCAGTAAGAATCTGCCTGCAATTCAGGAGAAAACCCGCAGGAGGCCTGCAGGAAAAGGGCTCTTCCCGGCCCACTTGGAAGACTCGACATTTGATGAGTGGTAACCTGGGGAAAAGCAGAGTCAGGGGAAAGGGACTCGGCTCTTAAGAGAGGTTTCACATAGGCCGTCATGACTTAATAGACCCCTTTGTTTGCCTACAGAAATGCTTCTCTCTACCAAGTCTGACTAGACACCCAGACTCTCGGAGTATTCCTTCTCCCCAGGTAGCACTGAGAAATGCTGGCTGACCCTGGGTGGACTTTCACCTACTTGGCAAATGACAGGATTTATACGGAAAGATGCAAAGCCACTTCCCCTGATTTGTCGAGGAAATGGGAGTGCAGGGGCTGAACTCGAGCGGTCTGACTCCGGCGTCCCTGTCTTTAACCGCTGCCCCCAAACTCACAGCGCTGTCTCACGTTCATCATGAGAGGTGCACGCACAAGGCGGAGCAAAGCCTGCCTGCCAAAGGCTGCAGGTGGTGGCTTAGTCGCTCAGTCGTGTCCGACTCTTTGCAACCCCATGGACGGTAGCCCGCCAGACTCCTCTGTCCCTGGGATTCTCCAGGCCAGAATACTGGAGGCCATTTCCTTCACCAGGGGATCTTCCTCACCCAGGGATCAAACCCGAGTCTCCTGCACTGCAGGCAGATTCTTTTACCCACTGAGCTACCAGGGAAACCCTCAAGAGTGGGTCCCAGAAAAAATTGTCTTGTAAAACTAGTTAGATATATGCCTTTCCTTCCTCTAATTAATTAAACCCTCATAATTAAACCTTCTTGGAGAAGGAAATGGCAACCCACTCCAGTATTCTTGTCTGGAGAATCTCATGGACTGAGGAGCCTGGCAGGCTACAGTCCATGAGGTCTCGAGTCGGACATGGGTTAGTGACTGAACCAAACCAATTAAACCCTCTAGATTCAATAAAAATCTTCTTTAAATAATTTCTCCTGGTCCCATCGACACTACAGAGTGTTGTCGGGCTGGGTGGGGGGCTGTCACAGAGGTGGCCACGGTGACCACTATGCTCAGTCGCTTCAGTCGTGTCCGACTCTGTGTGACCCCATGGACAAGAGCCCACCAGGCTCCTCCGTCCCCAGGAGTCTCCAGGCAAGAATACTGGAGTGGGGTGCCATTTCCTTCTCCAGGGGTCTTCCCGACCCAGGGATCACTTGGTGACCACTAAGAGCCCTCAAAAGTCAAAGGAATCTCGGCTAGTCCAGCCTCTTGATCCTATTTAAAATCTGTTACAAAGCTGCCAGACCTTGAGATGAGAGTTTTATTTAAAAAGGCAGCTGCTTTTCTAGCACCTGGTGACATTCATGAAGACCAAAGGCACCATTTTGAAACAATGAGAATGCTGTTACTCAAAGCATTTCCAGAACTTCAGATGTATTTTACAAATCACAGAAAAATAATCAATGAGGGACTTCCCCGGTGGGCCGGTAGTTAAGGCTCTGTGATTCCAATGCAGGGGGCGCTGGTTCAGTCCCTGGTCAGGGAACTAAATCCCACACGCTGCACGGTGGGGCAAAAAAACGAAAGAAAAAAAACACCCAAATAGAAAAAAAAAAAATCAATGATATTGTTGCATAACTAAACAGATCAATTTCTACTGTTACACTGTTCCATTAGGAAAGGGTAAAGCTTTTCTGTTGGCAGCTAACAGCTTTCATGGTGGTTTCTAGCTTTGGGTTTGGCCCTTCCTAGTTTTGCCCTCAGAGAAGGCAATGGCACCCCACTCCAGTACTCTTGCCTGAAAAATCCCATGGACGGAGGAGCCTGGTGGGCTGCAGTCCATGCGGTCGCAACTGAGCGACTTCACTTTCACTTTTCACTTTCATGCATTGGAGAAGGAATAGGCAACCCACTCCAGTGTTCTTGCCTGCAGAATCCCAGGGACAGCAGAGCCTGGTGGGCTGCCATCTATGGGGTCACATAGGGTCGGACACGACGGAAGCAACTTAGCAGCAGCAGCAGCAGCAGCAGAAGTCTCGCCCTAGGCTTTTTTGTTGATCTGACTCTGGAGGCCTCCAGTTCTCCACTGACGGACTGTGTAAAAAAAAAGAGAGAAGAAAAGAATAGAATGGAGCATAGAGGAGCAAAATCTGTAAGCAGTCATTGTACCAACATCTCTCATACAAAAACGAAACCAGAATGAACAAATCAGAGCACTACTAAACTGGGAGGAAGGCAGAGGACTTATGCATTTTTCGTTCTGGCCACAATGTTATACTAGGTGTGTTGACAGCAATGGATTCTAACAGGCCCTCCCCACAGAATCTAGCTACCTAGAAGCCAATGGGCTGTGGATAATCAGTTCTTCAATTTTCCTTTCTGATAAGTGAAATTTCCTCACTCAGCTAATAATCAACCTCTGGAACCTAAATAGTATGTTTGCGGTCTCTGCAGAAAGAAGTTTAGTGATTAGATAATTATATTACCCATCAATTACTGTTTATAAACCAACTAGGACTGCCAAATAATGAACCGCTCTCTAAATGACAATGAGAATCACAAGCACACGAGTTCAGATGTTCCTAGCATACCAATTATATTAAATGATTACTCGATTTCTGTGGGTGGGGGCAGTGAATTGCCCTTTCCCAGGATTTGAGTGTGAGCTGTGAACTGTGTGTTTTAGCTGCTTCATTAAATCTGAGTGCTTTGATGATGTGTTTTAAAGGTACAGGCTAACTAGGCCACCTTTGCAGCAGATTTTGTTTTTTAGGAAGCTTGATCAGTGTTTCCTAGCAGGCTCTACGTTTATTTTTCCTATATGAAAATGGTTGAAAACTATATGTATACTGAGTATTTTCACTGCAGCATGAATAACAACAGCTAAAAATCTATGAACAAGCTAAACGTCCAACCAGCATTCCCAAGGCCGAACTGGAGGATGGTGGTGGAGAAAAGATTCCTGGGTAAAAACCACCACTTTGGGTGAGTCTCTGTGGGGTGGTCAAGACGTAGCTGGTGGCATATGGATGTCACATGTCACCTCACTGCTGATACGTCAGGCTGTGTGATGCTTCCAGAACAAATCCAAATAATGAGTATTTTTCTCCAAATGATGGACATTTATAAAAGCTCAACTGTTCACAAATAGTCGGTTCTCTCTCTTACCTGGTGAAATCTCACTTCCCCACATTGAACTCAGGTAGAGCCATGGAACTTGCTTCAGACGACTCCCTGAGAAAAAGCTCTGAAAGCTGGGGTGCTGCACCACCCTCCCTTTGCCTTTGCCCTTTGCCCTTTGCCATGGACAGCCGGTGATGTGCTAGAGTGGCTATTCCAGTAGCCTGGTTTCTGAGATGAGGACCATGACCAGCCCTCCATGAACATGTAGTTTGTTCAAGAAATAAACCTTTATAATTTTAAGCCACTGAGATGTAGAGGTTGTTACTGAAGCCTAATCTAGTCTACCTGACTGATCCAATATACCTAATTTCCCTTAGGAATCTCAGAATTTGGAGATGGAATGAGAGCTTAGAATTGAAAGGATAAAACAAACAATTGAATTTTTGAGAGCTTATTCTACATAAGTGAAGTGAAGTGAAAGTAGTTCAGTCGTGACCGACTCTCTGAGACCCCATGGATTATGCAGTGCATGGAACTCTCCAGGCCAGAATTCTGGAGTGGGTCGCGTTTCACTTCTCCAGGGGATCTTCCCAACCCAGGGATCGAACCCAGGCCTCCCGCATTGCAGGCGGATTCTTTACCAGCTAAGCCACCAGGAATACTAGAGTGGGTAGCCTGACTCCTCTCCAGCGCACCTTCCTGACCCAGGAATTTAACCTGGATCTCCCGCATCACAGGCGGATTCTTTACCAACTGAGCTCTCAGAGCAGCTCATTATGTAAAGTCACCCTCAAGAAATTTAAGAGCAGAGAAATGATGCAATGTAGCAACAGTAAGGTAGCAGCCACCCTACAACTGATTTAATATAGCATGGTACTTAAAGGTGTATGGATTTTAATAGAAAAATGGCCAAAGGATTACAATAGAAGGTCACCATAAGACAAAGTCAGACAAATATAAAAAGCAGGCTCGACTTCCTGAATTCATTCAGCGTCAAACAAGGCTTTGCGGTCATAAGAAAGTGCAATTAACAGTAACTTAACGCAACAAAGCTTTCTGGTTCGTGCAGGATGATGGGGTTGAGCAGCTTTTTCTACCATTTTGTAGCCACGAGATCAGAATCACTGGCCTTCATTGACTTGCCAGCTCCTGATTATCTTGGAAGGAGATGTGCCATTTGTTTTCATGTATTGGCAAGAATGTCACTAAGACCCCTACCTAAAGTAGGGGCACTGGGTGAAACAGCTCAGCCGTATGCCCAGGAAAAAAGCTATGGTGTGGGGCTTTGCTTCTGCCACACTCAGAAGAGTAGAAATAAAAGTAGAAGATCATGGCATCTGGTCCCATCACTTCATGGGAAATAGATGGGGAAACAGTGGAAACAGTGTCAGACTTTATTTTTTGGGCTCCAAAATCACTGCAGATGGTGATTGCTGCCATGAAATTAAAAGACGCTTACTCCTTGGAAGGAAAGTTATGACCAACCTAGACAGCATGTTCAAAAGTAGAGACATTACTTTACCAACAAAGGTCCGTCTAGTCAAGGCTATGGTTTTTCCAGTGGTCATGTATGGATGTGAGCTGGACTGTGAAGAAAGCTGAGCGTCGAAGAATTGATGCTTTCGAACTGTGGTGTTGGAGAGGACTCTTCCTGAAGAGTCCTTGGGACTGCAAGGAGATCAAACTAGTCAATCAGTCCTGAATATTCATTGGAAGGAAATATTCAGGAAATATTTCAGGACATGACTGACTAAACTGATCCTGTTTACTGTCTCTGTAATTTTGCTTTTTCCAGAATGTGATATAGATGGAATCATACAGTAATATACATACTGTATATTAACTCCGCCACTCTGCTTCTAGGAATTAATCCTATAGATAAATGAAGATATATGCAAAAAACTTTTTGTAAAAGAGACTGGAAAAAAAGACACTCATCAGTAGGGGCCATATTAAACAGCTTAGGCACATCAATATGACAAATACTGTGCACTCATAAAAAAGAACAAGGAAGAGCTTGCTGAGCTGGTGTAGAATAAACTCAGATTATGTTGCTGTTCACGCACTCGGTTGTGTCCAACTCTTTGCGACCCCATGGACGGCAGCACGCCAAGCTTCCCTATCCTTCACCATCTCCCGGAGCTTGCTCAGACTCACATCCATTGAGTGATACCTTCAGAGATATATAGCTACACGAAAAAAAAATCAACATGTATATAATAGCCTACCATTCGGGCAAAACAGAAAAAAATACATATATATTGTATTTATATGAGTTACGTCCTGATGGGAAAAACCTACTGATCACACTATCTCCAGAATGGGAACTGGAGAGGCAGTAAAACTTCTATCGTAGTCTTTTTTGAATTTTCAGCCATGTCAGTGTATTACATAACGAAACTAAATGTTTGAGAGGCTAGTAATTCAGACTGCCACTGGGCAACCTTGAGCAGTTGCTTCCTTAATGACAAGTCTCCATCTTCTGAGGTTGTAAAAATCCAACTGCCCTACTGCTGAAGAAAATCCTAATAATCAATTGGGGTATACCCGAACCAACTGGTGATCTTTCCAATGGGTGCAACCTACGGGGTTGTCAGGGAAAGCTTCTGAGGTGACATGTATTTCCTGATGAGCATTCCTGTAATACAGGCATTAGAAAGGGCCTGAAGTGCCTGAGAAACTGCCAGGAGTGGGATGAGCTATTACAGAATGAGGTCGGCAGTGAGACCACAGGGTGGGGGGCAAGGAAGACCATGGAAGCCATTCAGACTGTGATCTTAATATAGGGAACCCCGACCTTTGACCTCCCCTCCCCAAGTGGCAACCCAAACAGTTGGAAAAAAACCTTTCAAACAAGTTTTTCTAATTCATGCAAGGACCAAAGAAGTGTGAGAAAAACTAAGTACATTTCCCCTGAAATTGTCTGTTTCTGCCATAATTTTGTCTTCTTGCAGGCTGGTTTGCATTAAAGCCTACTAGTATTAAATGACAAAAGATAACAGAAGGTCCATTTGTTTTGGTTTAAGACATTTATTCTCTTATTATGTAGTTGAACAACCTCTACACACAAAATATGGTTTAAGATTTTTTTGAGTTGGAAGGAATTTGGGTCTTAAAAGGTTCTGCAAGCCTGTTTTCTGGAAATCACTTAAGTGGGTCTTTTTAAAAACCCTTGAAGAAAAAAAATTGGTTCAAGAAAACCAGCAATTAAATTTCAAAATCAAACTATTTATGAAGATAGCCAGCCAAGAATTGGGGTAATTCCTCTTCTGTATTTCCTACACTCAAGTCCACCCTGGGAAACAGAAGCCTAGTCTACAGGAAGACATGATGGAACGAGCAGAATGAGGTGGTAGGGGCAACCACAGCTGGTGGCCCAGCCAGTCTGGAACTGAGGCTGGTTTCAGCAGGGATGGGAACTGTAGACAGCATCAAGTTGGAGGCCAGCTGAACTTGCACGGACACCAACGCTGAGTTTTCTCAGTAGCCTTTTAAGAATGGAGTGACTTGACCCTAAAGAACAGATTACACTTAGCTATGACACTTTTAAATCTAACCACCCCTATTTCCGCCATCCCCTAATGTGGCTTAGAGTTCATGATGGTCACAAACTAATCCCAGGGAAAACATTTGAACTTTTTGATCCAAGTTTTTCTTGTCGTCTTACACTTGAAAGGGATCTGATGAACACCAAGCTCCCAATCCTAACATCACTACCTTACAAACCTTAGGGCTAATTAACCCCCCCCACACACACACCCACTTATCTAATGTTCAATTTCCGTCAGTTTTAATTGACACCAGTGTAAATACGACCATTTTGCACAAAGTTCAGTATTCTACAGATCCCAAAGCCTGAACTAGGAGCTTTTGAACTTCAGTGGTACCATGGGAGGCCAAGGCAATTTAATTTAGGTAAACCAGGATTTGATTCATTTGTCAGAACCCTCTTGCAACAGGTCTATTCAATTCTCTTAAAAATGGTGGGATTACTTTTTGCTTTTCAGAAGCAGAAGTTACACAAATGTAGTATTAGATTAAGCCTAAATGTGGGCCCTAGTCAAAAATTTCGTTATTTTTCTGCATATGATCACGAAAAAGGATCAGGACACCCTTCACATTGCCAATGAAAACCCAAGTGAAAACGCTGTCCCTGCCAAACTCCATAAAACTGCAGAGCATTGCATCACCCCAATAAAATCGCAGGTCTCACCACATGCATCAACAAATCTACAGGGTTAAGTTTCTGCACTCCTTTTACAGAATTTTACACCTATTGTACCAAACAGTATTTTAAACACACATCAACTCCCTAATAAAGCAAAAACAAAGGCATTTCCCTTATTA
The DNA here is from genome assembly GCF_014754425.2 of Oryx dammah. Lineage (NCBI taxonomy): Eukaryota > Metazoa > Chordata > Mammalia > Artiodactyla > Bovidae > Oryx > Oryx dammah. Next base: position 40,617,423 of record NW_024070191.1, read on the forward strand.
AAAACAAGATACACCATCACTTCATATACACTTTATATGTGTAAGTTAACTTCAATAAGTCTTCAAACATTATTGCACTTTAACTTTCATAATTTGACAATGCATTCAATGAGGCAATCTGCAGACAACTAGTTTTAACAAACAAATTAAAAAACACTTTTAAGCAGACAAGAACGTCCTAAATTGTTTATTAGGTAAGAACTTTACAAACATTACGTATATTAGCGGTAGCGGTGGAGCTGGAGAGTATTGCGCCTTCTCCACGCTGCACGGCGAGAGCCACCAATAGTGTGGTGGAACTTGTGGCCCTTGCCCAGGCCGCGGCTCTTTCTGCCGGCAGATGTCAGCCCCCGCATCTCCCTGTGCTTGTGGACTGGTTTGGTGATCCACTGGGTGTCAGGGTTTCTTCTGATAGCTTTATGGAATGGATCAATGAGGATAACCTCAAAGAATTTGTACGTAGAATCTTCACCAACCCAGTAGGAATTCAGGACCCTCAGGGCCCCACAGTGGCGGCCAGCACGCTCCTAGGACAGGAAACAAAGGCCCAAGGTCAGCCTTCCACACATCCCAGTAACAAATCAGACAGCAATTCACTACACGAGAGACTAAAGCTTCTGACTTAAACTACTCAAATAGCATCTCCCCACAGGCTGGGACCCCAAGTAGAAGATGACTTACTAGAAAATAACACAAACATGCTTATTTGAAACCTTTCTCTTACTACCTTCTTGCCAATTAAGGTGTGAATATGATTATCTAGCTAACCAAACTTAGTATTCTGGAACCCTGCACTTTTCTAGTACAACAGAAGGGTTACCAAACTTAAGAGAATTCTGAAGGCTACAAAGGTCTCTTCTGGTCTTCTATGCCTTTTCTTTGAAAACAAAATACTTTTAGCTTATGGAAGGCAACAGGCCCATGTTGGCCAACCTCTTCAACAGGGCATAGCTTAATTTACTAACCAAGAAAGACAATTCATAACCAGTAACACCTGGGGAGACTTCCTCTTTAAGATGTTCAATTGCCCTTTAAAAGTTTTAGGCTCCACAGGTTCACATTAATTTATATGACCTATGAGAGATTCCCAAATGAAAACTAAATTCTGGTAGCAACTCAACTTGACTGCATGTCTGTGCTTACTGATCCCATGGACTGTAGCCCACCAGGTTCCTCCGTCCATGGGATTTTTCAGGCAAGAATACTGGAGAGGGTTGCCATTTCATCCTCCAGGGAACCTTCCCTTCCCAAGGATCGAACTTGCATCTTCTGCACTGTAGGCAGATTCTTTACCACTTAAGCTGAGAGGACGGTGGGGGAGATGGGCAAGAAACCCTTTTCTGTATCATGTCAGAACCTAATTCCACCTGTTTATGTGTTAGAAAAGGGGAATTCCATCATTACAAACCAAACTGGATGACACCCAACACAATGTTATGTATTTCTCTTCCCCTTACAAAAGGCTTTATCTCCCCATCTGTCCAATTTAAACGTTGATGGAGAGTTGTCTTTAAAAAAAATACTGCATCTATAAAGGTCTTGCACTTTTTTCCCTAAGTAGGGGTTGGAAAAGATTTACTGAGGTTAGCAAGAATAAAAATCACCAAGCCACATTTCAAACACAACAGGGCTCACCTAGGTACAAATGAACCACCGAACAGCGGCCCAGATCCTTCTCCATCACCTCCAGGAGGTGACCAACACGCGCGCCACTCAAAAAGCCTCTTACCTCCGCAACCGACTGCAGGCTTCGAGCGAACTTGAGCTGGTTGACACCATGGTGCACAGGCTTGCCGTAGGTGGCACCCTTAGGAACTGGGCGTTTGCGGCCCCCGCGGCGCACACGGATCCGGTATATGACATAGCCTGTTTGAGTGGAGGACAGGGAGGCGTGAGGGTGGAGGCCTCGGGACGGGTTTCCCACGCCGCCACCCCAGGCGCGCCCCCCGCCCCGCGGGCCCCTCACCTTGTTTGGCCTTGTAGCCCAGCCTGCGCGCCTTGTCGGGCCGGGTGGGGCGCGGGGCGCGGTGCAGCGCCGAGAGCTGGCGGTACTGCCAGCAGCGCACCCGCAGCAGGAAGCGCATCACGTCCGACTGCTTCTTCCTCCACAGCTCCTGGATGTACTTGTAGGCGCCCATGTCGGCTCACCCTGGGGACACGCGGGTGTCAGCACGCGCGCCGTGGGCAGCCGCCCGGCTCACCGCCCGCCGACACCAGGCAGGCGCGGTGATGGCGCGGCGCGGGTCAAGACGCCCAGTCCTCCCGGCCCGCCGGCCTCGCTTTCGGACGCCCGAGGCCCGGCTGCCCGCACCTCAGCCCCCGCGCGTCCCTCTCCTCCGCGCCCCGGGCCCAGGTCGGGTCCGCGCCGCCATCACCGCACCCCCCCAGCCCGCTCCGGGGGGCTGTCTTTCCGCGCCCGCGCTGCCCCGCGTCTCAATCGAACCCGCGCCGCGCAGAGAGCAGGAGAAACTCCCAGGACGCAGGGTCCCCAAGCCTGGATGGCCGACGTGAAGGGAGATCGGCGGCGGATGAAGCGGCGAATATCCTGACGCTGCCTACCTGATGGCTGCCGCCTGACGGAAAGGATTGAACCTTTCTCCCACAATCCCTTTGGCGCTCCGCCCCCCCCACGACAGCGAGCCACCTTCCGGTGGAAAGCGGCGGTGGCGCAGGGCCTCATGGGATGTGTAGTTCCGGCAGCGAGCCGATGGGCGGAGTTCGGCCAGGATTGGGCGCGACCTGCCTCAGAGTCCCGCCCCCTGCTGCCCGGGACGCGCGCCTCCGAGCCGGCGGCGAGCGTCCGCGGCGAGGTTCGGGCAGCCGAGCGTCTGCGGCTGAGAGGCAGGTTGGGGGCGGGGCTCGCGGGGCCGCGGCGCTCCCGGGCGGGCTTGCGGGGGCTGCGGGCGCCCCCTCTCCCTGGACGGACGCGCGCACAGGCCGGGGGGTCCCGCCAGGTGGGCCGCTGGAGGCGCGGGGGCTTCGCGGCGGCGGCCTCGCCCCTCCCGGAGCAGCTGGGGTCGCAGACCCCGCTCTGAGGGGTTTCCTCCAGATGGGGTTGCGGGGGCGCGGGGCGGGGACGGGGCCCGCCCGGGTGGCGCTTTTCCTGCGTGCAGGTCTGGCCCTGGGTTTGCTCCGTCAGAACCACGGGTTTGGGTTTTTTTTTTTTTTTTTAACCTATTTATATGCCACAATCTGGTCGGCAGGTGCGAGCGTTTTCGGGGGTGGGGGAAAGCTGAGAAAATGCAGACCTTTTGTGTTGCGTTCTTCATTGACAGTTTATATACTGGCTTTTTTCTTTCTTTCTTTCTTTCTTTTTGTTTTGGCACCTCCAGAGTATTTTCATTTTAGAAATGAAGTGGTTTAACTCTTTTACACATTCTAAGTTGAAATGGGGCGAAGGTGTAGGAGACTCCTTTGTCGTCTAAATTAATAGGTTTGGTTAGTTTCCAGACCCATTTCCGATCTTGCTTGTTTTCTTCCCTAGTTGCAGTGGTACCCTTGTAAAAGCCCTGACAGGGACTTTGATTTATGAAGTGCGTCGTGTGCGCCCTGCTGCTGGGAAGGTGGCTGGGGTCGTGGCAAAGATTCTAGCTTCTTGGAATAGGGCAATCAACATACATATATTGTGTTCTGTGTTAAGTGCTAAGGACAGGCGTTGACGGGAGCGAAGCGGTGGGGAGTATTGGGATGGGGGTAGAAATTTCGGCCAGAATCTTCAGGGTGACATTTGAGGAAAAGCTTGAGCCCCGGGCCTGATCTCAGTCAGAGGGAACAGTGCCAAGCTGGCGAGTACCTGCGTTAATAGAACAGCCGTGTGGCTGGAATCGAGCCACAGGGGAAACTAGCAAGCGACATCAAAGAGGTGGAGGTTCTTATGAGGATTGTGGGTTTGCAGACTTTCTGAGATTGGAAACCGCTGGAAGGGTTTGAGCAGAAGGGTGGCTTCATGTGACCTACATTTTAAAAGGATCGTTTGGGGGAATTCTCTGGCTCTGCACTGCTTTCAGTGCTATGGCCCGGGCTCAGTCCCTGACTGGGGGGAATTATTAAAAGATCCCACAAGCAAGCGCAGCCAAAAAAAGAAAAGATCATTTGAGGCTAAAAGGAAGAAAGGAAAAAGTGGCCAGTTAGGAAGTTGTATTCATTTTCCTATTGTTGCTGAAACAAATTACAGCAACTTTACAGACTTAAAACGGTACACATTTGTTGTCTTATGGTTCTGTAGGTCAGAAATCTCACTAGGCTAAAGTCGGGCTGTCTCTTGGGGCTGTGTTTTCTTTTAGAGGCTCTAGGGGAGAATCCATTTCCTTTCTTTTCCAGCTTCTAAAGGCCACCTGCGTTCCTTGGCTCCTTACTCCTTCATTGGCAAAACCAGCATTGTCGCATCTTCAAATCTCTGTCTCTCTTTCTGACCCTCTGGTCCCTCCTTGTAAAGACACTTGTGGTGATGTTGGGTCCACTCAGATAATCCGGGGTGATCTCCCCCTCTCAGGTTCTTAATTTAGTCACAACCTCAGAAGTTTTGTAACCTAGAAGTCCATGTAAAGTAGAGTACTCACGGATTTGGGGAATATGACACGGGCATCTTTGAGAGACCGCGTGAGAGAAGATGGTGCCTTGGGCTACTTCATTAGTGATGGAGGTGCTAACTGGTCCAGCCATGGATGCATTCCAAAGGTAGAAGGTTTATTGATCAGATGTGGGGTGTGAGAAAGATTAGTCAAGAACTATTGATTGCAAAGTTGGAATCATCATTTGGAAAGAGGATTCTGGCAATGTGGTTCAGTTCAGTTCAGTCGCTCAGTCATGTCTGACTCTTTGTGACCCCATGAGTCGCAGCACGCCAGGCCTCCCTGTCCATCACCAACTCCCGGAGTTCACTCAAACTCACGTCCATCGAGTCAGTGATGCCATCCAGCCATCTCATCCTCGGTCGTCCCCTTCTCCTCCTGCCCCCAATCCCTCCCAGCATCAGAGTCTTTTCCAATGAGTCAACTCTTCGCATGAGGTGGGAAAGTACTGGAGTTTCAGCTTTAGCATCATTCCCTCCAAAGAAATCCCAGGGCTGATCTCCTTCAGAATGGACTGGTTGGATCTCCTTGCAGTCCAAGGGACTCTCAAGAGTCTTCTCCAACACCACAGTTCAAAAGCATCAATTCTTCAGCGCTCAGCCTTCTTCACAGTCCAACTCTCACATCCATACATGACCACTGGAAAAACCATGTGATTAATGACTGCTAATTTCTTAATTAGGTTTTGCAGTTTTGTTTCTTAATTTGCAATGTCTTGTAGTAATTTTGCAAGATTTGGGTTGGTATTTTCAATTGATTTTGAAATTTCTGAGGGCAGTGATCATTTCTGGTTTTGCCCTCTGCTTTATCCCTAGTGCTTGTCATTATGATAATCACTCAGTAAATATTTACTGAATGAGTAGAAGAATGGTAAACTGGAGTGTGCTTATTGTATTTACTATGTGTAATGTTGTTTGCAAAACTCTTAATATATATTTATGTAAGTAAAATGTATTCATATATGGGTAAGTGGAAGTACTGCACACAATCCATTATGTTTACATAAACCAATGCACAGGAGTAGAAATTTTCCTCCTGCTATGCTTACATGAGAAGATCCATAACATCTCTTTATGAAGTCAACAGTGTTTCAGTGTTAATATTTTTCCAGTTGCATAAAAAAAGTTGTCTTTTACTTTAAAACTAGAATGATTTCCTTAAAACAGCGGTACTCACAATTTCAGGTTGTCAGCTGTCTCTGATGGCTCTTCAAAGAGAATACTGACAGGGCTTTATTTTCAACAGAATGGATTAGATCACATTTTTATTCTCTAACCACGTTATTGATTAGCCTGGAAGGCAAACCAATATGTATTTAAGACTGTATCGGATTTTGTCTGTTAAGCATATTTTCTTAGTCATTTATTAATCCATCAGAGTATCAGGGATGCATAGATCCCAGATTGAATTTTATTGTCCAGCAGTTTCTTAGGGTAGGAACTGTACAAGCATCCTTAGCTACCGCTTTTGGTGTTAACCTCGTGTTGACGTGGTTTCTGGGTAAGTAGTTTCCGGGCTCGTAACTTCAGAGCGTTAGAAGGAGCCTTCGAGGTCAGCTGTCTACTCTGGAGCCTCTCAGACTTTCAAAACCTGGTTTTGGTAAGCGGCTTGGCCACCCCGTCTCTTCCTGTGACTCCCGGCCCATTTAGGGCATTGAAGATGACCTCCTTTTATATTTGGAAGGAAATGGTGCATATCTATTATGTTTGGGGAATTATGAAATATTATAATGCTTAGAGAACTGAGCTTTTAGTAATTTTTGTTTGTAAATATGAGTGTATATAAATAAGTGTGAGAACAGTTTCTTTGTACGTCATGAGAGTCCCTGCCATCATGATCATGCATAAAAAATGAAGTGTTTTTGTGTGTGTTTAATGTTATTCATTCAGAATCCTACCTTAGATGTTAATTTTTTTGAAGGATTCATACTTTTAAGAAATGAATTTTATAGAGGCATGGTTGATGTACAATATTATATGCTGCTGCTGCTGCTAAGTCGCTTCAGTTGTGTCTGACTCTGTGCGACCCCATAGACGGCAGCCCACCAGGCTCCCCCGTCCCTGGGATTCTCCAGGCAAGAACACTGGAGTGGGTTGCCATTTCCTTCTCCAATGCATGAAAGTGAAAAGTGAAAGTGAAGTCGCTCAGTCCTGTCCGACTCTTGGCGACCCCACCAGAGTTTCAGATGTACAACAGTGATTTGCAGTTTTAAATTATATTTGGCTATATTCCCTGTGCTGTACAGTGTAGCCTTATGACTTACTTATTTTACACACAGTAGCTTGTGCCTCAGAATTCATATTTTTTATCTGATGGTAAAGCAGGGCACTGATCTTTGGGTTTATGTAGTGTTATTGTTTTCCACGTGAAGACAACTAAGAACCTAGAACGGCTCAGGTGTGTTTTAAGGAATCACACTCTCATCTTTGTTTTCCTTTTGGTGGTATAAAATATTTACCATAGTCTGTTCTGTTTTCTTTCTTTCCTTCTCTCTTTCCTAAAAAACCTTAAAATCCTTATCTAGTGTTTGAATCACCTCTTTTTCAGTTCCTTTTGCTGTTTGCCCTTGATGAAGTTTCCTCTGAGGTAATGAAGTAACTAACTCCTGCAATTTCTTATACACAAATACAAAATAATGCATATTTTTAACATACTTTATCTGCCAGTCACAAGGGATCAAAGTACAATTGCAGTATACCACTTTTAAAGCAGATAATTAAGACTACTTCCAAAGAGTCTCAGGAATATTTGACTTCTGGATTTCTCTCCAAAGAGTCTCAGGAATATTTGACTTCTGGATTTCTCAGGAGTCTGTTGATTTCAGCATTTTTTCAGTTTTCTACAGTCCCTAGCACTCGTACCCGCCTCCCTTTCACAGAGTCTGTTGTTGGTAATCATTGGGCTTTTTTTTTTTCTTAAAACAGCAGCTTCCCCCAACTACAGTACGTACCTACCCTTTTAAAGCACTGGAATTTTTTTTGAAGGTTGGTATAGTATGTGGTAATGGGGGACTTTTTTGATTGAACAGTAAAGGGAGAAGAAGTGAGGATTGGTATTTACAAATTCTGTGGGGCTGAGATGTTTTGGAGGAAGGGAAGTAACAATAGAAAACAGTAGAAAAATCAGAATTTAGATTCCAACGGCAACCTTTCTGACAGCAGTTAGTTTGTGCTGCCATCACTTTCCTGTTCTCTTCTCTCATAGTTAGATGGCAACTGTCTTTAAATTTTAACTATTATTATTTTTAATAATTCTCACTTGGCATGCAAATCCCATTAAAAAAATTTATTTGGCTGCACCAGCTCTTAGTTGCAGTACGTGGGATCTTTAGTTGTGGCGTGTGGGTTCTAGTTCCCTGACCCAGGATCGAGCCCATGGCTCCTGCTTTGGGAGCACAGAGTCTTCACCACTAGACCGCCAGGGAAGTCCCAAATTTTAACTAATATTAAAAACCCTTTGAAAGAAAGATTCAGTAGTATAACTTACAGAAGACCACAATGTGGAGAGGGGGTAGAATCCTATGATAAAGGAAATGACATTAATCACAAATTCAGAAGGATCTGTAGAAAACCTTTTAATATAGGCCATAGCTGCTGCCATAGGTGGTACCATACCATAGATGACTAGTGTTACACTGAACCCTGCCCTTATAAAGATAGACTGAGAATTTTCCTGCTGCAAGTACTCTGAAACTGAAAAGAAAGTCCCCTAAGAGAAGTGGTTCTCCTGGAAATAGGTGATAAATATTCTTGGGAAGATTTCTCAGAAAGATTGCGAGCATGCCACCTAAGAAATAATGGTTCTATCACTTAAGTGGTGATGATTTGTCTGCTGGTAAAATGTAACATACTGCTCTGGAAATGAGCACTGTGTTATTACTGCACTATAATAATAGCAGCTTTAAAACTTTTCATGTGAGTCGTATTGTGGCTGACTTGGGTTATACATAGTTGTAGACTTTGACAATCTATGACAAAGGAAAGAATATATACAATGGAGGGGAAAAAAGTTTCTTCAGTAAGTGGTGCTGGGAAAACTGGACAGTTGCATATAATAGAGTGAAATTAAAACATTCCCTAGCACAATATACAAAAACTCTAAACAGACTAAAGATGCAAGATTGAAAACTATAAAACTCGTAGAAAACATAGGCAGAACGCTCTGACATAAATTTTAACAATGTTTGAATCTGTTTCCTAAGGCAAAGGAAACAAGAGCAAACATAAACAAATGGCACCTGTTTAAATCTGAAAGATTCTGCTCAGCAAAGAAAACCACTGACAAAATGAAAACGCACTGAATGGGAGAAAATATTTGCAAATAATATGATTGATAAGGGTTAATATCCAAAATATAACAATTCATTATCAAAAAACCCAAACAATCCAATGTAAAAATGAGTGACAGATCTGAATAGCCAGTTTTTCAAAGAAGACATACAGGTGGCCAATAGGCACATGGAAAGATGCTCAGCGTCATTCATCATCAGAGAAACGCGAATCAGAACCCCAGTGAGAGAGCACCTCTTATCTGTCAGCATGGCTGTCTTCAGGAGGTCTCCGAATAGCACGTGCTGGTGAGGAACTGGAGAAAAGGGCCCTCCTACACTGCTGATGGGAAGGTAAATTGGTGCAGCCTCTGTGGAGAACAGCCTAGCGGCTTCTCAAAGAACTAAGAACTAGCAAATGAGCCAGCATTGCCACTCCTGGGTTTACAGCCTAAGAAACCAAAACCACGCATTTGAAAAGGTACATATGCCACAACGTTCACTGTTATTTACAACGAACGAAATACGGAAGCAACCAAAGCGGTCACCCACAGGTGGATGGATAAAGTAGACACGGTATGCGCACACACGATGGAATACGCGCACACACGATGGAATATTACTCAGCCATAAAAAGAATGGCATTTTGCCGTTTACCACAACACGGGTGGACCTGGAGCGTATAAGAGACGAGGGCAAATACTGTATGTTACCACTTACATGTGGAATTAAAAAAAAAAAAAAAAAACAGACTAGTGAGCGTAACAGGAAAGACGTGAACTCACAGATCCAGACGACAAGCTAGTGGTTGCCATGGGGAGAAGGAAGCGGGAGGGGCCAATGCAGGAGGAGGGGATTAAGAGGAACAACTGTTATACAAGTCACATACATATAATCTCAAAGGATATATTGTACATACAGGGAATATAGCCAATAGTTCATAGTAACTGTTAATGGAGGGTAATCCATAAAAATTTCGAGTCACTTTGTACACTTGAAACTAATACTGGAAATCAGTTGTGTGCTTTGTGCGTGCCCGCTTGGGTCTGACTCTGCAGCCCTGTGGACTGTAGCCTGCCAGGCTCTCTGCGTGGAATTTCCCAGGCAAGAATACCACAGAGGGATCTTCCTGACTCAGGGATTGAACCCTCATCTCTCGTGTCTCCTACATTGTCAGGCAGATTCTTTACCACGAGTGCCACTTGGGAAACCCCGAGGAAATCAGCTATACCTCAGTTTAAAAGAATCACAGACTCTGAGAAAGTAGAGAAGGCTGATGGAAAGTTCTTTTTCGCTTAGTGTTTTAGATCTTGGTTAAAAACGAGTGATGTGCGACATGCGCATACAGAAAGCTGTCTGCAGGTCTCTCTTAGCGGATGCTTATTTGAACATTTTTGCTGTTTTCTGCCTTGAAGGAGTTGTGGCATCCCTTTTAAGTCAGAGTTACCGCATGTTCCACACTTCTGTTTTAGTCCCTCAGTCATGTCCAACTCTTGTGACCCCGTGGACTTTATCCCTCTAGGTTTCTCTGTCTGTGGAATTTCCCAGGCAGGGATACTGGAGTAGGTTGCATTTCCTGCTCCAGGGGATCTTCCCAACCCAGGGATTGAACCCACGTCTCCTACGGTGGCAAGTGGGTTCTTTACCACGGACCCCCCTGGGGAGCCCCTCCACACTTCTAGGTAAGAGAACTGGAGGACATGATGCTTAAGGTTTGTGTTGGAAGGTGACAAAAGGCAGTGTGGGAATCTGAATCCTCTCAGCAGGCTATTTTGTTGTAGTTAATGAGTCTTTTTTCTGTTTCTGCCTTGTCTTCTGTTACCTTGCCTTCTGGAAGATAAAAAAAAAAAACACCTTGAAGAAAATTCAATAAAATGTTACCTGATCTCTCTCTTCCTTGGATATGTGAGGAAGCAAAGAGGAAGGAGTTTTCCTTTTCTTTTGGTTTAAAGTGCCTGAGCAATTTTTCTAGCATGAAGAACCGTGACTCAGAAAGAATTGTGACTAAGACAGCCCCAAATCCAGTGTCTCACTATCCTGAGAAAAGACTTAACATTGGCATTGATGGTGTTAATGCTTCTTTCAAAAAAAGATGTCCATTCTCTATCCAAATTTTTATCTTCATGGCTCCTTAAAGTTTTACTTAAATGCTTGTTTCTCCAGGTAGACTGATGAGTAGGCAGTCTTTCAAGGATTGGATTTATCTACGATTCTGTTTGGATTGCTGTAGACTTTAATTAATATTGAAATAGTCTTTTTATAAGATGTCTCTATTCTGTTTGAAAACAAGCGTGTTTATACGTGTATTCTTGCGTTTCTCTAGGTTACCTCTGCAGGGATATTTACGGAACCATAGCACTGATTGCTCTAAGGGAGCATGTGGGAACCAGGGAATGGGGTTTGGAAGAATAAATGTTACTCTGTATTATCCCCCTGTGTACATATCACTGATTACATTTAAACATAGAAAAAGAAAAGGACTTTTTTCTTTTAAAGACCTTCTCTTCTCTTCACAGCCATCTCTGAAGAGAAGATGGGGAAAGGCTGTAAGGTGGTGGTCTGTGGCTTGCTGTCTGTGGGGAAGACGGCGATTTTGGAGCAGCTCCTTTATGGGAACCATACTATTGGTAAGATTTTTTTTCTCTAGTTTCTCTGTAGGCTCTGGGAACTGGTTGGGATCTTTGGTTGGCCACGCTGACCTAGAGATGGGTGAGGTGTTGTCTAGAGGGACCGGGAGGGTTGCAGAAGTTGACATAGATGGAAGGGGGATGTCGGGGCAAGGAGAAAATGTTTCTATATTGTCGACATTCAAGAGTGCTCGCACTTACTCTGTTAAAACAGGAGTTACAACAGGCAAGACAGGGTTGTCTGTGGTTTCCAGTAGATTATTTACATCATGAACAGCAGTCTTGGAGTCACAGACTCACTGACTTCAGGATACATTGATCTCTCATTCTCATTTCATACACAACTTTGCAATACCGCTGAATGGGTTTTAAGAATGGAAGAGACAGCTGTTTGCTGCAGTATGACCTACTTTTTGAATTGGATTATCTCATTCATTTATCCATTCATTGAGTTAAAAATTGTTCTGTACTTCCTCTGTGATCCAGGCTATGATGAGGCCTCTCTGGCCTTAAGGAGGTCACAGACATAGCAGAATGAAATGAGGCTTCTCTTAGGAAGAATCATGGATCTTTGAAGTGTTTGTCAGTGGCAAGAACCCTGGAGCACATTTCTATCTTATTTTTATTAACCATTTTGATGAGCTCTGATTCTACCTTCCCAAAATAATATTTAACAACTTTAGTTAACTCCACATTCGTTTTTTATTATGATGCCTGTGTCAGAAATTCCGAAAACATTTTGATTTCCCCAAAACCATAGCACCTGTCATAAATGCTGCATTAACAGTTGTGAAATTTTTACCCTCAGAATCTAATTTGTACAAAAAAACAAATTATGCCCAAGGGGGAAAAAGGAATTCCTTTATCCTGTCAAAACCCCCACAGCTTGTTTATGTAGGCTATGTCTTAAACGACATTTCTATTACATTAGAAATTAAAACTGAGGAAAATTTTAAATGTACTACTGAAAGTAAGAACAGTAAATTTATTACATGCTAAGGGAACAGATTTTTATGAAAAATAATTATATTTTCAAAAACAATTTAGTGAGAAGATGATTGTTGATTTACATTTCTGAAAATCGAATGTCCAGCCTAGTAGAAGGCGGCTGGATTGTGTCTGTATTCAGCCTGCTGTTGTGTGTTGTTTTAGTTGAAATACGTGAAGAACATCTGGCCTCACCCAAGTATGTGGTTGAAAAAGATAGGAGTATTTTAATAGCTTTGCAGATAGTTCAGGATTTGCTTTGATATTTCACTAAAACTCAGTCATTGATGGTTATGCAGTGTGAACCCTGAAACCACATCAGTGAGCTTGTATTACATTAAAGTCACATTGATCTGTCTTGCACATCAAATGGGTTTTTTACCCAAGCATGGTTTTTTATCGTGAATGGGTCATTTGGAAAATACTGATTTTCCGAATAACATTTGTTAATGTCATCACCAATGTCATTGCTGTTGGGAGGCTATCAAGTTTATGCCAATGGATAGAATTCTCCTTTATGCTTGAAAGCTCACAAATTTTATCGTTAACCACACATACTGTCAGTTATTTTCCTTGAAACGATAGACTCCGTTTATTCATCATTTTTTTGTGTGTCATTTCTTTAAAAAAAAAAAAAAGCCTAGTTCAGCTTGCAACTCGGACACAAGAACTTTTCCTCCAGTCACAATTATTGATTAAGTGAAATACTTAATGCAGACTTCCCATTAATCACATAGAATATTGAAAAGATAAAGATACATACTCAAAGATTGGGATTTAATAAATCTGGTAATTTTTCCTGCTTTATCAAGGATATTCTTAAATGCAATTGACTTTTTCTTTTTAAACTGCAGTAGGAGGTGGTGAGGAATTCAGCCACTAACACTGTTGGTGCCCCTGCCTGAATTTGTACTAAGCCAACACTGGTTTTACCCACCGTTACTTTTGCATCATCAGCAAATGTCAACATAGTGCAAAAGGTGAACACCTTAGTATTGTTACGAAAGAGGTTTTGCCCGTGTTGTTGTGTTTGGTTGCTCACTCGTGTCTGACCCTTGGCCCGTGTGGGTTCCCTGGAAGGAGGCCTCGAGGGATCTCTGGCAGACCCCACTTTGAGCTGCTGACACCGTGGGTGTTCTCAGCTGAGCAGTGTCATGCCCCGTGTCCCCTTCCTTCCTTTTTCTGTTTATGGAGGCTAACGTTTGCCCTGTTGATCATTTCTTCAGTTTTGTTTATACCTTTTCCTAATTCTTATGCATGTCCAGATGTTTCTGTTTTCTGTGAGGTCTGCTGTATCAGATAACCCACCACCACACGCGTGCACACACACACACACACTTTTTGCTGAGCCCTTCTGGGACCCGGCGTCCTCTGGGCCTGTTG
>NW_024070191.1:40631267-40687310 GCF_014754425.2 Oryx dammah
ACTTTTTGCTGAGCCCTTCTGGGACCCGGCGTCCTCTGGGCCTGTTGCACACTTTTTGCTGAGACCTTCTGGGACCCGGCATCCTCTGGGCCTGTTGCACACTTTTTGCTGAGACCTTCTGGGACCCGGCGTCCTCTGGGCCTGTTGCACAGCTATCACCGCAGGACTTCCCTTGGCTTCTTTCTTCTCTCTGGGTTTCAATTCCTGTTTCTAGACCTTTTGTCATCTTTTGTTTACACCCTTCGTTTGCTGGAGCACATCTTCCAGTCCTTTCTTTGGGTGAAAAATGTTCCACGATGAAATGGGGCCTTGGGCGATGACAGCCTCAGACAGCCCTCTGTGGCTGGGCACAGTCATAACCCTGGGGCTTCCAAATAAAGCTGTTTACTCCTGTCCCTGTGATTCTCTATGCTGGAGACGAGGCTTTGATCCCTGGGTCGGGAAGATCCCCTGGAGAAGGAAATGGCAACGCACCCCAGTGCTCTGGTCTGGAGAATCCCATGCACAGAGGAGCCCCGAGGGCTTCAGTCCATGGGGTCGCAGAGTCGCACACGACTGAGCGCACACACGCTGAGGTGGTTTTCCGAATGTAACGTCTTCCTGTGATTACATGCTGTTTTTTAAATGCTTTGGCCACACTGCATGGCGTGTGGGGTCTTAGTTCCTGACCAGGGATCGAACCCTCGCCCCCTGCGTTGCAAGCGCTGAGTCTTAAGCCACAGGACCTCCATGAAGTCCCAGAACTCTCTCTTTTTTGGATGCTGGATCTTCTGGACGAACCCGCTGATGTTTAAAATTTCTCCTTTCCTGTTTTCTGTCTCTCAGTGTTTGGTTCTGCTTTATGGGAATTTTCCTCACCTTTATTTTTTAGCCTTTATATTCAGTTTTCATTTCTTAGTATCTTGTTCTTATTTCATGAATGCACTATCTCTCTAAGTGTAATATTTGGTAGTTTTTGGAGTCTCTTTCTTTCCAGGTGCTCTTTCCTGCTTTTTGGTCTCTTCTCAGTGGTCGGGTATCCCTTGGTTGTCTGCTTAGTAATTAACAATGGCGAACTGAAAAGCTAATTTAAAGCTCTGAGCCCGTGGGTAGGATTCGTGACTTTGCTTCATTATAAGGTGACCTGGGTGGGGCATTTGTCATTAATAGTTAACCTGAGAGGTTAGCATATTTAGGATTTCCAACTTTTTCAGTGGTCAGATTCCCCAGATTCCTCTGCCTAGAGGGTGAAGAGCTGGCCCACAGTTGGCAGCAGGCCACTGACTTGCCTGTTTCCACTCTGCCCTCAGTTTGCCATCCTAGCAGCCTCTCCTCCGTCCTTTCCAGGAGTGCAGCTTGGTCTCCTGCTGGGATGGGGCAGGCGAAGTGGGAGTGGGAGAGGCGATCCAGAGAGCTGGCGAGTCTGACTCCACACGGTTTATGGGATGAGAAAATCTCAAAAGGTCTCAGCTTAATGGGAGGAAGGGAACCAGACTGGCTTTTGGTGGAGAAAACATCCACCGTGACCAAAGTGTTGGTAGTTTTTGTTTTAAAATTTTTTTGTAATCAAAGCCCTTCCAAGTTTGTGTCTTCATGGACTTCCTGTCACACTAGTCACGGAAATTCAGAGTGTTCACCTTCTCACCTTAACCTCCTTGTCAGCAAACCGTTGTTGAATACTTGCCATGTACACCGAATGGGTGTTTCTCTCAAGGAAGTTATGGACGACGGATGGAGCAGAGTAAGATGCCCGTTTCAAGGCTGATCATTCCTGGGAGCAGGGGGTTGAAATAGGGGCGCCAGGCGTGAGCTCACTCACTCACTCATTCCACTCAGATGATCTCTGAGGACTGTTTACGTCCGTGAGTCGATTTGTTGGTCCTCAGAACTAGAGGGAGATTAGCCACAGTGCTGGCTCTAGAGGAGTTTACCCTCCACTTTCTGAGGGGACAGATATGAAAAGATGGACGGGTGAGATGGTCTTACCTGTGCAAGACACAAGAAGCGCAGGATGGGGAGTAGAGGGAAATCCAGAGGAAAGCGACAGAGCGGACATTTCAGCAGAGTCTGGAGAGGGTGAGCTGTTGGTAGTGGTTCAGGAGAAGGGCACAAGCCAGGGGAATGGGAGCAGGCGGTGGGCTGAGCAGAGACCGTAGCAGTCAAGGGGCTGGTTTGGGAGCATATTCACCCAGACTTCCATCCGTGTTCACCAGGCTCCCCTGGAGGCCCAGTTGGTAAAGAGTCTGCCTACAATGCGGGTGACCTGGGTTTGATCCCTGGGCTGGGAAGATCTGCTGGAGGAGGAAATGGCAACCCACTCCAGAATTCTTGCCTGGAGAATCCCATGGACAGAGGAGCCTGGGGGGCTACAGCCCATGGGGTCACAAAGAGTCGGACACGACCGAGTCACTAACTTTCACCCATACTTCCTTCATTCAGAGAGAACGCTTGGCACTGAGCAGATGGATGGCAGTCACTGGACAAAGCGGGGGGGAGGCACAGGTGTGGGCGGAAGGGGAACAAGTCTTGTTAGTGTGAAGGACATGGAAGACGTCACACAGAAGTGCACAGTAGGTACTTGGGGATTAAGGCCTGGTGCTTAGACGCAGACTGGACATGCAAGTTTTGAGTCCTTTAAACAGACCCTGGAAATAGTGGAAGTTGTGCAGAGAAAAATCAAGATTACCCAAGTCCTGTCCTTGACTCTGATGAAGAAAACAGGGCCGCTTAGCTGTTGAAACAACTTTAAAAACCAGACTTTAATTACCATTTTAGACGTTAAGTTCTCTGACTCTTGTAAGCTACTTTTTAAAAATAAGTAATAGTAAACCTCATTGCCAAATTTTTATATTTTATTCCTATATGGAATATGTATTTTATAGATATGTATGTCTTTTATCTTTTATTCCTAAAATATTCCTATATGGAAAAAAGAATCTTAACTACTTTTCATTTTAAATAAGTTAGTAAGTGGAAATATGATTCTTTGGTATAGTAAATAAGGAACCTAGAAAGCCAACTTGTACACACAAAATACTCAAAAATTGGTAGAGCTGTCCAAAAACTAATAGCTTCTTTTAAAAATGGAGATAAAGCTGAGATAACATTATTCATTTCAGATGAATAGCATAATGATTTCACATTGGTATATACAAAAGTGATTTCTGGGGACTTCCCCAGTGGTCCAGCGGTTGCGACTCCGCCTTCTGGTGCAGGGGCTGCGAGTTCAGTCCCTGGCCGGGGAGCTGAGATCCTGTGCACCAGGCAGCCAAAAGGCAGAGGCAGTGTGCTAACAGGTGCAGTAAAGGCTTCAAAGAGAATGACTGGCCTCTCGCCCAGGACTGGGGGACTGCGAGACGCTGGAGGACGTGTACATGGCGTCGGTGGAAACGGACCGGGGCGTCAAGGAGCAGCTGCACCTGTACGACACCCGAGGCCTGCAGGAAGGCGTGGAGCTGCCGAAGCACTATTTCTCATTTGCCGACGGCTTTGTTCTTGTGTACAGTGTGAATAACCTTGAATCCTTTCAAAGAGTGGAGCTTCTGAAGAAGGAAATTGATAAGTTCAAAGATAAAAAAGAGGTAAGTGGGGCTGTTAAAAAAAAAAAAAGCAACTGTGAATTCTGTTTAAATTGTAGCATGGACTTCTGGGCAATTAAAATGTTTTAAAAGCATTCAGTTGTATTCATAATATCTGTAATAGTCATGACTTTTTTTTCTTAGCCTAGGAAATACAGGACTGACTGGGTTCAACCAGGACCAGCGCTTGGCTCTGCCTTTGCTTGTTTCCATGTAAAATTAAACTTTAATGACTCCATATCTCACATACATAGTTCATTTCATATCATTTGGGACCACTGTTTCCTAGGGCTTTTTATTGTCTCCTTGGATAAATAGGATTGTCTTCAGCCTTGGGAAAAAAAAGGAAAGAAATGGAAAAAATGAATAATTACTGGGTTCTATTGATGTACCACTTGAAAATAAGCTCTTATGTGGTCAGTGGAGCCCTTGGTGACCTGGCCCGTGTCCGTTCCTCTGTCCCTGCACCCCAGGGCCGCGCCAGGGGCCTGCTTTCTGCACACTTCTTCAGTGGGATGGTCCTGTCCCCTTGGCAGTCCTCCTCAGCCACTGGCTCCCCACCTGGAGCTCTCTTGTTCCAGGCTTTCTCCCGGTCAAGAGCACCTTTTCAGTGCTCAGGGAACCGTGTCATGAACCTGTTAACACCACTGGATGGTCTTAACCTAATTTTTACATATTTTTGCATGTCAGACTTTTAATTTTGAGATGATTATTGATTCACATGCAATTTTAAGAAACAGCAGCGATCTCTCACCAGTTCCCCCCAGTGCTGGTAACACCCTGCAAAACTATTGTAGAACAGGGCTTCCTGCTGGCTCAGTGGTCAAGAATCTGCCTGAAATGGCAGGAGACACGGGTTTGATCCCTGAGTCGGGAAGATCCCCTGAAGAAGGAAATGGTAACCCACTCCAGTATTCTCGCCTGCAGAATTCCGTGGACAGCCTGGTGGGCTGCAAATAACGGGGTCAGAGAGTCAGAAACGACTTGGTGACTAAACGCCAGCAGCAGCATCGTAGATGACACAGCCGAGACCCTGACGCTGACACAGCTGGGGGCCTTCCCAGCACTGCAGGGGTCCCTCAGGAGAAGGAGATGGCAACCCACTCCAGTGCTCTTGCCTAGAGAATCCCAGGGACAGAGGAGCCTGGTGGGCTGCCGTCTGTGGGGTCGCACAGTCGGACAGGACTGACGCGACTTACCATGTATGCAGGCATTGGAGAAGGCAATGGCACCCCACTCCAGTACTCTTGCCTGGAAAGTCCCAGGGACGGAGGAGCCTGGTGGGCTGCAGTCCATGGGGACACAGGGTTGGACACGACTGAGCGACTTCACTTTCGCTTTTCACTTTCATGCATTGGAGAAGGAAATGGCAACCCACTCCAGTGTTCTTGCCTGGAGAATCCCAGGGACGGGGGAGCCTGGTGGGCTGCCGTGTATGGGGTCGCACAGAGTCGGACACGGCTGAAGCGACTTGGCAGCAGCGGCAGGACCTCTTATTTCCCCACGCATTCCCTGTCCAGCCCTCCCTCCTTAGTCACTGGCTCACCTGTTCTCCATTTCTGTAACCTGGTCATTTCAAGAATGCTGACATAGGCGGGACTGTAGTGTGTCACAAACTGCTGTGCGGCAGGACCCTGTTTCTCCGATCTGTATATGAAGGCTCGCGTTTGCTGGCCCCGCCCCGCCGTCTCCTCTGACCCCCGCAGGCTGTTCGAGAGTCTGCTTCTATGTCAGGCAGGTCAGCTGTGTCATATTTTAGATTTCACATATAAGTGATTTCCCGTGGTATTTGTCTTCTTCAGACTCCAGTTATGATAATCTCTAGGTGCATCCATGTTGCTACGGATGGCATTACTTTGTTCTTTTTTATCATGTATTCCTGCCCGTGCTGGGTCTTGCTGCTGCCCGGGTTGCTCTAGTCGCAGCGAGCCGAGCCGCTCTGCAGTTGCGGCGCGCGGCCTTCTCACTGCGCTTCTCCTCCTGCGGAGCCGGCTCTGGGGCGCGCGGGCGTAGCTCTCCGTGGCGGGTGGGATTTGCCTGGGTCGGGGGTGGGACGCGTGTCTCCTGCGTGGCAGGCGGACTGTACCGCCGAGCCGCCAGGGAAGCCCGTCTACAGACTTCTTAGTAACAGCCCCTCTGCCGGGGCGAGGTGGTAGCTCCGTGTAGACGAGTTTGGACAGTTTCCTGGGCTGTGGGCGGCTGTTCTGGTGAGGGGCTGGGCACACAGGAGACAATGAAAGTCCCCGCTCCCACAGGGCTGCTGGCGGGCGGCCGCGCGGGGAGGCCTCCCTGCGGAGACTGCTTGCTGAGATCCGAGGGGCTGCTCCGGGGGGCGGGGATGGGGGGTGCTGGCTGAGGCTCCCTGGGGGCGGGCGGGCGGGAGGGGAGGGTGTAGCCTGGGTTAGATGACTTATTTTCATGTTTGTTTTTAAGAAAATGAATGTTTGCGCATGGTTCATAAATAAAACGGGTACATCAAAAGGACTCCAGTGAACTCTGGTTCCCACCTGTCCTCAGCCATCCATTTCTGGTACCCAAGTGTGTCTTTAAAATATTTTCCCACCTTCCTAGTCGAGGGGCACCCCTTGCAGTTTCTTCATATAAATACAAGCAAATAGAAATGTACATATTTTTTCTTATTCTTCTCTGTTATGCCTGAGGTGGCTTATTGTTCTACACCTTGCATTTTTCATGTAATACATCTTGGAGTCCTTTCCCTAGGAGTACTCAGGACTCTTTTTAAGCCTGCCTCGCAGTCATTGTGTGACTATAGAGGTGTCATATGTAATTAGCCTCCGGTTGGTGGACGCGCCTTATCTCGGGCCCTGTGCTATTATGAACCACGCTACAGTGAATGGTCCTGGGCTTGTATTATTTTGTACATTTTAGCAGATAGTTGAAGATCCGCCAGCACAAGTCAGGAGCTTGAGTCGAGGGTGGAGACGGTGCGGAGTTGCCCTCTGTAGGAAGACAGTGAAAGCGTCCGTTGTGCAGTCTTGACAACCCTGTGCCTAAATGTCTGAATTTCGTGACTCTTCTAGGTGAAGGGTGTTTTCGTAGCTTCGTTTTTCCTTCATGTGAAGGAAGTTGAACTTCCTTTTGACTTAGTTTTAAACTGACTGCTCTAAGCTGACTCTGACCGTGGGGGACAAGGTGCGAAGCCGCGTTTAGTCCAATAGCTCACTCTCAAGCACGCTGACCTTTAGTGGTTAGCACTGAGACCGCGGCGGAGGGGTCTGCACAGGAAGTGGCCTCGGAAGCTGAAGCAAGACAAGCGACGAGGGCAAAGAGACCGGAAGGCAAGTGAAGTCGGCGCTTTAAAAAGCAGGGAGTGACCACGCTCTGTTAGATGCTGAAGGCAGATCAACCAAGTCGAGAAGTAGTGTTTAAACGCGGAGCACTTCAAAGTCTGCTGGGCCGGCTGTGAGGGAGCTGAGCACAGCAAACACAGCTCAAGAGCGTGGAGTCAGACGGTAAGTGTCCTGTCCCATAGGCGGGGCAGGGCTTCCCAGGGGCGCAGTGGTCAAGAACCCGCCTGCCAGTGCAGGAGACCCGGGCTCGATCCCTGGGTGGGGAAGATCCCCTGGAGAAGAACATGGCAGCCCACGGCAGCATTCTTGCCTGGAGAACCCCAGGGACAGAGGAGCCGGGCGGGCTACCGTCCGTGGGGTGGCGGAGAGTCAGGACTGAAACGCCTTGGCACACAGCACAGAGGGAGACGGGGGCTGGCGAGGGATGCTGGGAGGATTTCGCAGGTGAGAGTTGTGTGCGGGACGGCGCAGTGGAGAGGTGTAGCAGCGAGGGCACGGTTGGTGGAGCGACACCTGGCCTAGAGGGTGGACGTGGGCTTAGAGGATGCGGAGGGCGGTTAGGTGCGCTGGTGGAAGTACACGGAAGTTCCCTTCCCATTGCTTCTGTCTTCTGAAGCGTGCCGACGGGTCATCCGCCCGGCTGAACGCATCCCGCTGGGGAGCTCGTGGGGTGACCAGGGGCCGTTAGGCGATGAGCGGCGGGGACGGGGCAGGGGCGGCGCGCAGCCGAGGGGACCCCCTCCCCGCCGCCGCCCTCCGGCACCGCCAAGCAGGGCTTGTCCCACGGGCCGCAGGGGAGGCCTCTATGCAGACGCCGGCCGCGGGGGCATCTGCAGGCAAAGCGTGCCGTCTCTGCGGTCAGGAAGAGCGGGCAAGGATAGGCGCAGGTGAAGCTGGGTGGGTGTACCAGCGCGCCGGGAGGGCGGCTCCTGCTGAGAAGCAGGCGTTACAGACCGGCCAGAGCGCCTCGGACGGCGGGGCCCCGCCTGGGGCTCCGGGCTGTGCCCACGCCGCCTCCCCACCTCGGGCTTGAGTCAGCTTGGCGGGCCTCTCAACACCCGGATGCCGTTTCCTCCCCGCGGCTTTGGCTGCCCTGTGACTGCTGCCTGCGTCGCCCGAGTGTGCCCAGCGTGGCGAGTGTTCCACCGAGAGAGGGCTCGCTCGCCCTGCTTTTAACGCACAGTGTTCCCGTTGGGGCACGCGCTCAGCAGGTACTTCAGTGCCTGCCTCAGGCGCTTTGCTGTGATTTGAACGTGAGTGGAGTGGAGAGTCAGCTCCCCTGGGTGCAGACCTCTCCCGGCTCCGGGCGCCCTGTTGTGTTTTCAAGGACATCTAACCCACTTCCCAGACAGCAGGTAAGAGCTAAAGTGAAACGCAGGCACGCTTCAGTCAGACCGTTATCTGTACCCCAGGCAGCAATTTCCCCAGTCTCCCTTCCATTCACACCCCAGGTACTTCACAGGTTACAGCATCTCACAGCACTGGTTTTTAACAAAATGCACAAAGGAAGCAGTGAGGTGCTGCCCCGCCGTCTTACCACGCAGGTCACGTCTCAGAAGCAGCTCGGATAAAGCGGTTTGTTACACGGTAGTCTTCCTTCTCCGTTTGGTCTAGGAGCTGACGCTGCAGTGTGTGACCTTTCCCTCCGTCCCTCCTCCAGGTGGCGATCGTTGTTCTAGGGAACAAAATCGACCTTTCGGAGCAGAGACAGGTGGACGCTGAGGTGGCCCAGCAGTGGGCCAGGAGCGAGAAGGTGCGCCTGTGGGAGGTGACGGTCACCGACCGCAAGACCCTCATCGAGCCCTTCACCCTGCTGGCCAGCAAGCTCTCACAGCCCCAGAGCAAATCCAGCTTCCCTCTGCCCGGAAGGAAGAACAAAGGCAACTCGAGCTCGGAGAACTAGAACTTCAGGCGCACCAGTGTCCTTCAGTCAGGACTGTCTCTAGGTGTCTGTGAACATGTTCAAGCCAGGCCGTTTGTGTCTGCCTTGGTTCCTAGGAAACCTCTGATGCACTTTCAGTTATCATTAAGTTACCTGGGCTAAGTTGTATCGCCTGATTTGAAATCACGTACTTGCACCCTCATTGTTTGAAACGTGTCCCTGAATCGAGCACCTGTGCTATTTACATCACACGGTACTTGAATAAAGCTTGGCTGTATGCAGATGACCTGAGTAGCTCTGCTCACCTTTAACCTTCTCAGAAGCGGCCACCCTGCGCCACTTTATGCAGACTTCTAATCGTCTCCTGTCTAGGGTTCTAAAATGACACTGCACGTGTGTCCAGACTGGATCACAAACAGTAAACAACTGGAGCACTGAGTTAAGCTAAACTTCATCTGGTGGAGATCTTGCTAAACAGAACAAAGTGTATGATTTAACTTTGTTGAAATTATGTTTAGCATGAATTGAGTAGGTGGTGTAAATACGTTCAAACTGGTTCTTCCTTCTTTAGGAAGCTGCTAAACGCTAGTAAAGCTTCCACTGTGAACAAGTCAAAGTTACCCAACTACTTGCAAAGTAAGAAGCCAGTCAATCATTTCAACCATGAAAGCAGTTAACTATTGGTTTTAAATGTGAGATAAGTGGTCCGACAACAACAAAATAATAATTTAAAAGGTCTAGTAAACAGTTATCTTGAATACTTTTTAAGATGATGAAGTTCAGTGAATTTAAACTCAGTTGGCTGTTAAGTGACTGCAAGGCAAGAACTATGGCATATAAGATACAGAACTTCCATGCTGGCAGCACTGGCCGATTTATAATTAACATTTCTCATCACCTTTTTTTTGGTTAAAGAACTATCACTCAGATGGTTAAATCATTCCCTGCCTTCTCTCCTAGTTACTGAGTGTCGAACCTGTAGTTTTTTTTTTTTTTTTTCAAACAGAGATAAATACTTTTACAATTATTTAAAGCTGAGATGGCAAAGAATCCACCTGTAATGTGGGAGACCTGGGTTCAATCCCTGGATCGGGAAGATCCCCTGGAGACTGGAAAGGCTACCCACTGCAGTATTATTCTTGCCTGGAGAATCCCACGGACAGAGGAGCCTGGTGGGATACAGCTCATGGGTCACAGAGAATCAAACTGAGCGACTAAGCATAGCACATAGTATTTATAGGGAATATATGGGGGTGGGGGGCTTTCCCTGGTGGTCCAGTGGTTAAGACTCCATGCTCCCCCATGCAGGGGGCAAGGTTCAAGTTCGGGAACTAAGATCCCTCATGCCACAGTGTGGCAAAGAGACCCACAAATAGCCGTCCTGCAGTTTGCTCCTCTGCTGAACTCAGCTTGGCACTCTCAGTGCGCAGCAGGACTGTTCTTTCTGAACATGCAGTGAATGGATGCGAACCTCACATCTGGCCCCGACAGCTGTAGGTACTTCTCCATGAGAGCCACTTCTCAAGTGGCAACACGAGGTTGATGCAAATGTAATTTGGACTTGTCACCCCAACAAAACAATGAGCTCTTTGAGGGCAGTGACTATCTTAAATCATTATATATATATATATATATGGCTTTATATTCTCCCTAAAGAGGGGACGGGCGTCCAAGGTGGCCCAGGGGCTAAGACTCTGCTCCCAATACGGGGGATCTGGGTTTGATCCCTGGTCGGGGAACTAGCTCCCACATGGAACAACTAAAGATCCAGAGCAAATGAATATCAAAAAAGTAGATGCTGTCAGTAAGGGGACAAACTGACACGGTGCCTTGACAAGGACAGCATCACCTCAGGGTATTCCTGCCAAAGGTACATGACCTGAATCAAGTCACAAGGCAACGTGAGACAGACTCACATCAAGAGAAAAGCTACAAAACAACCCACATCTAGGCTCTTCAGAAATGGCGATGTCAGCAAAGACCACACACAGATAAAGAACCAAGGAGCTATCAATGATTATCACGCTAAGTGGAGTAAGTCAGAGACCAACATGTCAAGTCTCAACATGACACAGACGAGCTTACTCACAAAACAGAAACAGACCCTCAGACTCAGAAAACAAACCATGGTTACCAGAGGGGAAAGGAGGGGAGGGAGAAATGAAAAGTTTAGGGTTAACAGACACTCCTACATATAAAATAGGTAACCAACAAGGACCTACTCTCTAGCACAGGGAACTGTATTCAATACCTTGTATTAGGTTGGTGCCAATGTAACTGTGGTTTTGGACCGTGAATTTTAAATCATTGTAACTATTCTCAAATACATCTTTATTAATCAAAATAGGAACCAGTACAATCAACACAATTTTGCCAACAAAAAATAACTTTGTTTATTCCCCAGAGCCTAAAAATCTGTGCTTCGGGATTCCGTGAACTCTGGGAAAGCATTTTCTGCCTCCTGCTGGTTGTGAAAGAGTTTTCCCTGCAAAAAGTTGTCGAGATGCTTGAAGTGGTAGTCGGATGGCAAGAGTTCAGGTGAATATGGCGGAAGAGGCAAGAGTGTATTTGTTCTACGCGCGGTGAGTGCTGGATGGAGAGAACTGGGCCCTCTCTGAGGACCAATGCCAGCTGCAGGCATTGCGGCTTTCAGCGCATCTCACCGATTTGCTGCGCGTACTTCTCAGATGGAATGGTTTCACCAGGATTCAGAAAGCTGTAGTGATCAGGCCGGCAGAGACCACCAAACAGTGAGCAGGACCTTTTTTGGTGCAAGTGTGGCTTTGGAAGTGCTTTGCAGCTTCTCAGTCCGACCACTGAGCTGGTCATTGCCAGCTCTTGCGTAAAATCCACTTTTTGCTGCACGTCACTGTTGTGCTGGATTGAGAAGTGGTTAGTTTTTGTTTGCAGTCAGTTCATAAGGCACCCACTTAGAGCCTTTTCACCTTTCCAGTCTGTTTCAAGGGCCGAATCACCACAGAAAGGCTGACGAGTTCTTCGGCAATTTCCTGTGCAGCTGTGAGAGCGTCAGCCTTGACAATCCCCCCAGTTGGCTGTGGCCAGCCCCCGCCGGCCGCCCACCGTGCCCCTCGTCTTCAAGGCCCTTGTCTCCTTTGCGAGACTTCTTGATCTGCCCCTGTGCTGTGTGTTAGCAGTTCCTGGGCCAAGCGTGTCGTCAAGGTTGCAAGTTATCTCTGCTGCTTACAACACATTTTGAAATTGAGTAAGAAAATTGATTTTATTTTTTGTCTGACATCATTTTGTGAACTTCCTGATGTTCAAGCTGGTTTTAGAAAAGGCAGAGGAACCAGAGATCAAATTGCCAACATCCGCTGGATCATGGAAAAAGCAAGAGAGTTCCAGAAAAACATGTATTTCTGCTTTACTGACTATGCCGAAGCCTTTGACTGTGTGGATCACAATAAACTGTGGAAAATTCTGAAAGAGATGGGAATACCAGACCACCTGACCTGCCTCTTGAGAAATCTGTATGCAGGTCAGGAAGCAACAGTTAGAACAGGACATGGAACAACAGACTGGTTCCAAATAGGAAAAGGAGTACGTCAAGGCTGTATATTGTCACCCTGCTTATTTAACTTATATGCAAAGTACATCATGAGAAACACTGGACTGGAAGAAGCATAAGCTGGAATCAAGATTGCTGGGAGAAATATCAATAACCTCAGATATGCAGATGACACCACCCTTATGGCAGAAAGTGAAGAGGAACTAAAAAGCCCCTTGATGAAAGTGAAAGTGGAGAGTGAAAAAGTTGGCCTAAAGCTCAACATTCAGAAAACGAAGATCATGGCATCTGGTCCCATCACTTCATGGGAAATAGATGGGGAAACAGTGGAAACAGGGTCAGACTTTATTTTTCTGGGCTCCAAAATCACTGCAGATGGTGACTGCAGCCATGAAATTAAAAGACGCTTACTCCTTGGAAGAAAAGTTATGACCAACCTAGATAGCATATTAGAAAGCAGAGACATTACTTTGCCGAGTAAGGTCCGTCTAGTCATGGCTATGGTTTTTCCTGTGGTCATGTATGGATGTGAGAGTTGGACTGTGAAGAAGGCTGAGCGCCAAAGAACTGATGCTTTTGAACTGTGGTGTTGGAGAAGACTCTTGAGAGTCCCTTGGACTGCAAGGAGATTCAACCAGTCCATTCTGAAGGAGATCAGCCCTGGGATTTCTTTGGAGGGAATGATGCTGAAGCTGAAACTCCAGTACTTTGGCCACCTCACGCAAAGAGTTGACTCATTGGAAAAGACTCTGATGCTGGGAGGGATTGGGGGCAGGAGGAGAAGGGGACAACAGAGGAGGAGATGGCTGGATGGCATCACTGACTCGATGGGCATGAGTCTGAGTGAACTCTAGGAGTTGGTGATGGACAGGGAGGCCTGGTGTGCTGCGATTCATGGAGTTGCAAAGAGTGGGACACGACTGAGCGACTGAACTGAACTGAACTGAACATCATTTTGTTAGCAAGTAATAAGTCATTAGCAGGAAAAAAAAAGTAAATTGAGACATGCACATTAAAATGATGTATATAATAACATAACCACATTTAAGAATGTATCCAGTATCAAATGGCAAAGAACACTGCAAAACCACAGTTATTTTTGCACCAATCGAATTCTACCACCACATCTACAAATTAGAGAATTCTTTTAAAAAGATGTAGCAGAACTCTTATCTTTGCAAGAAAATGACTTAGATTTTCTAACCTTTTCTAAGGCACCTCAGTATTTATCCTGCAAGGCTGTTGGATAAATTAAGAGTAACATACCAAGCCCAGTTGGTGCTGGGTAAATGAAACCAAGGTGTTCAGTCTGCATTACCTCTAATTGTTTTAATAGTAAAGATCTAGCAAGAAGAAAAACTACCAAAAAAGGCAAAAGAAAGTCATGAATGCAGCGGTGTTGGTGGTTGTTTTAATATTGTTTATTAGCACAGTAACAAATGCAGACTTAAGTAGTCCACAACATAGAACCAATCCACTGAGCAACCCTACTCCACGCCGGACAGCTAACAGCTTAAGGTATTTTACTACAGGTTTTCAGAAGTCCTGATTCAAACCTCTCTCTCTCCACAATAAAGTAGATTGGCATATAAAATAAAATACATAACTACTCATTTTCTATATTGGTGTCTTATAGCCACGTGTCCATTTCATATATGAGATGACAGTCTCTAAAAGCTGTTAAATATCAATGTTCCCTTTCAAGGAGGGAAAACAAATTCCAATTTTTCAAAACAAAAAAGTGTGTAGTCTTGGAAGGACTTTACATAAACGTCCATGTGTAACCTGTACGAAATTAAGCTGTTTTAAATTTACAGTCTACAAGCAACTGAACCCAAATGCCTATTCTTCTCTGTACTGCATCTCAGCTAATACTGCAGAACTAACGACAGGTTTTAGAAGTTGCTGTTACCAACTCTGTCTACTGTAGCAAGATACCTTAAGTTACAACAAAATCTTAGGAAATAAGACTGAATAATATCTGTTATAGAAATACCCTACTCTTTACCAACTCCCACCCTCCCCCACCCCTTCAAAATCATAAGCAGCTCTCTCTGTGACAGACAAATAATGTAAAGAACTGTGAAAACCCAGTTTATGTAGCGTATCTCTTGGTCCACTGTCTGGCCATTCTGTCATGCTCTGCTCTGTTGGTCATATACTGAGTGGCAATACTTCCCACCAAGGGGTCGGCTGGAAGAGAAGAATGCACATTACTTTGAGGGAAGGAAAAGGGCGTTCCAATCTTAGCCAGTAGGTCAGTGGCAGCCTGGGAGAGTGTGGGCAGGTGGCTGTCATCAGACCCCTCCACCATTCTGGATGCCTTTCCTTCCAGACTTGCCCCTCCCCCCACTGCAGGTCTGCCCCTCCGTGGCAGGGTCCAGGAGGGTCCAGGAGGCGCGCAGCCCTGACCACCATCGACACCCAGCTCCGTGCACAGGACCACCCTGTACTCAGTGGCGCCCAGTCTTGACACTGAACACAGTGAGGCCCTCGAGGCTCCTGCAGCATCAAACCATTGGCCTCTCCACTGTACCCAGAAAGGGCCAGAGCTGCCAGGTGGAACCCTGCACTTTCAGTTAAGCAATGCTTCTCTGAAACCTAAACAGAATCTTTAGTAATTAAATTTGTACTTGGCTTATCTAGAAAAAAATTTAGTAACAGGAAATGAAGGTTCAGAAAGCACCACAGTCTGACCATCACTAAGTATACAGCAGGGAACCACTGTTCAGTTAGGGGCAGCTGCAGAGTGGACCTGCAGGCAGTGGGCAGGTCAGAGGCAAATACAAGCATGTCGTTTTAGGAGAACTGTGTGGGAAGTATGCAAAAGCGGAATAGAAACAAATGAAGGAGGGAATGACTGAAAAGATGTAAAAACCTAAGGCAATCTGATGTGAATTCTGCAGATTAAAACACCTGATTCCTAGAGCACATCAGCTAACGGTGAAGCGGCTGTGTTTTTCAACTAGGAGACAACTGTTGACTAGAAATTTCTTTGAAAAACGATTAAGTTTTTCTCCTTTGAAAGCTTGTACATAAATAAAATCTGAACTTTAGAAAATCTTAGCTTAAATGGAAAAAACCACTATTTCCCAGGTGAGGAGGAATAAACCAAGGTAAACAGCCATAAGCTTACCAGGATTACAGTCTGTGAGAAGTGAGCAGATAGAAAGAAGGACTTTAGAAATAGTTAGTGCTGGGCTCCAATTATCTTTCAAAATGTCCAAGCAAATAACTCCTTGACTGTTAATATTACAGTGATAGATTCTTGTCCGAAATGTAACCTAAAAAATAAGGTAGTGTTAAATGAAATTTAAACAGCAAACAATGAAACTTTTTACTAAAAAACCTTTTCAATTAAATGGCTCTAATTAAACCTTTTAAAGAAATAGACATTGGTTTAAAAAAAAAAAAAGTGAGTAACAGTTTAACTTAACAAGGCCAGTAAGTGTTAAGAGACTATTTAATAAAATTGAGATTATAAAGTATTCACGGATACAATCTCAGGTATTTTCAATCTCATTTAAAAAGTAATCACCAACAAAAAGCAAGGTAACTTCAATTTTTCCTTTTTTTTCCTCTTAAACTGAACTATAGTTGAACTATAGTTGATTTACAATTTGTGTTAATCTCTGCTTTTCAGCAGTGACTCAATTTTACACACACACACACACAGAAACAGTCTTTTTTAAAAAATATTCTTTTCCATTATGTTTTACCCCAGGAAGCTGGATATAGTTCCCTGTATGTTTCTTGAACTCACCTTTAGCAGTTTTAATGTAAATATTTTCCTAACGTTTTGGAGTTTGGAGAGCTAGTCGTTTGCTGACCTCTTGTGTTAGCTGGTAGAACTACATGGCCTCAAAGCAAACTTCAGCACCTGATTCAAAGGTCATAGTGGGTACATGAAGACAACCTGCTTAGCAAACACTGATCACGGACCCAAAAGGCTGAAAAATGGATCCGCAGATGCGGTTTGTTTCTGCTCATTTCTGACCTTTACATCAGATCCTGCAGCTGTCTTGACGGCCTACATCACAGAATCGACTTTAACAGTTTCCGGGGGTGGAGCCAGAAACGCACAAGGACCACAGCATCAGACAAAGCAGCGTCAGCCGCTCGAGCCTGGGCTGTTTTCTCTCGTCTCTAGTTTTCACTGTGAAATACGCCGCATCATCCACAGTGAGCACAATCTGAAACCGTGCCACCTTCTGAGTGACAGGGCTGTCGGTCAGCCCTTGCGGCTGCAACCGCATCTTTACCCGGCAGCGCTCCCCGCCCGCAGGCGGCTCTGCTTCGGACTCTGAAGAGGCCCTGAGCCTCCCAGCGGACAGTGGCTGGCAGCCCCCACCCTGGAGGCGAGCCCGCCGGGGTCCGAAGGGCCCGCGGGAGCCGAGGCTTGGTCGGTAGGAGCGTCTCCGGCTGCCGCGCTCTGAATACGGAGCACTTCGGGGATCTGCCTGTCACCCGCGCCCGCGGCCAGGCCAACCGCCCCTGTCCCAGCCCGTGTGTGGAGACTGCGACACTGGTCAGTGGGAAACAGGAGATTAAATGGGGAGATGTGCAGGGTTTTAAGCCCCATGGAAACAGCTTCCTTAGAAATGGTCTTTGCCAGAAGAGGCGGTCAACCCAAAGACGTGTTTTATGTGTGTTCAAATGTACCTAAGAGATCTGTCAGGATCTGCTTTTTGTGGTTAAACCCCCACTTTAAAAGCCGGATTCATCTTTCGCAGGAATATCTGAACTCCAGCGTCAGTCGGGGGAGCACCTTACCTTTGGAGGCTTGAAGGGGTACTCCGGTGTGAAGGTGATATCGAGGAAGAACACGCCGCCCTCGTACACGGAGCCCGGGGGCCCGAGGATGGTGGACCTCCACTCGTAGATGTTGTCGCCTTTGGGGCCAGCGCTGCGGACAACACACCGCGGTGAGAGGGCGCCGGCGACCGGCTCCGGCGGCGCAGCCCGGGAGGGCACGCCGCTGCGCCCGCTCCCGGTAACGTGGGCGCTCCCAGCCTCCCCGGTAATGTGGGCGCTACCGGTGCCGGCCTCCCCGGTAACGTGGGGCGCTCTCCGCCTCCCCGGTAACGTGGGGCGCTCCCAGCCTCCCCGGTAACGCGGGCGCGCTCCGCAGAGCACAGGCCTCCGTCCTCCAGACCCGCAGGTGCGGGCCTCCAACAGGCCTCCGCCCAGGAACACCGGGAGGGGCGCCGAAGCCCCGACACCGGCCCGGTTAGGAAGGAGCCAGAAACCCTCTCCTCCCTGCACCGCAGGAAACGCGAACCACACTTAAAAGAGAGAAACACCTCTCAGCACACAGAGCTCTTCAGAGCCGCGTCACCTCTGGTGAAAGCGTCATTTCTGACCCTCTGACGGGGGCTCTTCCCCGTTTCTCCATAATCTTAAACAGAAAGGAGTCCCACAGATCGCAGCTCTCTGAACAGCGTCAACCATGCATGGGTGGGCGGGGGACACAACGACCCAGTTACAACTCATTCGGTTTCGTCTCAGCATGAATCCAATTCCACAAGCGGCTCTCTACGCACCAGATCACTGCTGGTTACACTGCTGGTTACATGCAGTCACGCCGGGATACCTTCTGCACGGCCCTGTCCGATCAGCACCTCTGTATAAAGGCATGTTAATAAACAAAAACCTAACCAAGACCTCCGAAAGCTTAACACCCCTGTCCAAACAGGAAGTGTAACATTCTAGTATTTAGAAAAGAGAAAAGAGGAGTTTGGGAGTCAGTCTTGGTTCCTGACATAGAAAGACCTTCCCACAGCAAGGGGATGACATGGGAGGCGCTGTCGAGGGGTTAACTCGCGTGTTTTCATTTCAGATTCCCAAACCTAACTATTAACTGCTGCTTTGAGGACAGTAAAGTGTGTTAGCCAAACAAGAAAAACATCTTCACTTGGAGACTTGCAGATCCAGTCAACACCCAAAAGACTCTCTACAGAGCAGGCATCTCTCTTTTAAACAAACGTTCTGTGTGAACTGGACTCGTTGGCTCACACAAGAGCTGAGAGCCCGCCCACCAGGCAGACGCTGAATGCAGGGGGTTCCCATAGTGAACAAGCCAAGAACTGCTGGTCTCCATCTTGCCCTCTGCTAACTGGTTAGAGGCAGGGCTCAATTCCTTTTAAGAGAAAGAGATAAAGAGGAAGAAAAGGAAAAGTGAAAGCCGTCTTGTGGCCCCATACTTTACCCAAACCCACTGGAGACTTTTTCCTTCAGTCTGGAGTTTGGAGAAGGAACAACAGCAACAGACTCAAGGGGAACAAGCCAAGTTAGGCGAAAAGAAAAGAGAGAAGCTGGGGAAGAAAGCACAGTGTGACCGGAAAGGAAGGAGAAAACACGGGCAAAGAACAGGGGCCCTGGGAAGCGCCAGGGCCCACCTGGTCAAGAGGCACAGAGAGCCCAGACCCTGGAGTGAGCACTGACGAGCTGTGTGACCTGGAGCAAGTTACCAGCTTATCACGGCAATATTCTGAGAACTAAACACCATCGGGAAGGAGGTGCTGGTGACCACCTCTGCAGAGCAACAAGTCCACAGGGATTGCTCTTTAAATGGCAGCAGTCACCTCTGTTACTAATGACCTGAGTATAACCACTGGCTCACACAGGATGGCCCCTTCATACCTCCTTGGGATGGATAGTCCCAAGAACTATTAAAAACCTGTTTTACGATGGGCATGCATGGGAAGAGACATTGTTTAACACCATCTCTAAGATTAAGTCACACATATATGCAGACATCACCATCTTTGAGTTTTAAAAAAGACAACTTCCAACTCTGCAAGACGTCTGACCACAGCTATCACAAGCTGGGATGCAAGGAGCGCCCTCGGCCAGCGATCTCTCCGGAGAGGCGGTAAGCCCTCCACGCGGAGGGGTACGACTCTGCCTGCGGCTTCATCTCCTGAGATGAGCACTGGTCCTCAGGCGTCTTAAGTGCCGCCCTGCCTGTAGGTTTGCAGAAAGTCTACAGATGGGGCTGGTGCAGCTGGAAGGACACCAACACAGAGGCGGCAGCTAAGAAGACGCACCGTCCTCTCCTATCTCCTTCGTAATACCTACGGCTCGAAGGCCACAGGCAGGCATTCGCGCTAAACCCCTTCTTCGGTCCAAAACACGACCGAACCAACTGCTGTTCACTCAGTCGCACCCTACTCGCTGAGACTCCATGGACTGCAGCCCGCCAAGCTCCTCCGTGCAAGGGGTTTCCCAGGCAAGAGCCCTGGAGTGGGGATTTCCTTCTCCAGGTGTGTGCAGAGCCATACTGTTTTCCTCACAGTCAGCTTAGCGGTGCTAAGAGACTGAGAAAAAAAGAACGGTCAAGTCAGTCGGTCCCACCCTGGTGGGGAAATGCTGACAAAGGCCCAATCCTGGGGGCCCTTAATACAGAAAAAAGAAGCACAGTGGTCTAACAACATGCCACTACAAGCAGATTTTATGACTGGAAAGAAAACTGGTGGCTTCTCAATTTCATCGCCAAAATCATCTGTGAAACTTTAAAAATGACAGATTCCTGACCTTCATGCCAGGGCTACTACTGAGCTTAGCCCATCCAGAAGGGGAACCAAGACTCCACATATTTAAAAAGCTCTTCTCGTGACCTCAGAGCAGGTGCCATTTGCATCTGGGCCCCCTGTACTTACTGGGAGGAGGACAACCGTCCAGAACCTGTGTCAGCAGTTCACAGCTTGTCACCTGTGATGCAGCTAGAAATTCAAATCGAGACTGCTGCCTGTTTGTGAGCAGCTTTCAGTTCAGGTGTAAACTTTTCTGAAAGTTCAGGAAAATGTATGGAGAGAGAGAGTTTGAGGGCTTCCCTGGTGGTCTAGCGGCTAAGACTCCAGTCTCTCAATGCAGGGGAGCTGGGTTCGATCCCTGGTCAGGGAACTAGATCCCACATGCTGCAACTCAGACTGGTGCAGCCTAATCGATCAATAAACATGAGAGAGAGAGAGTTACAAGCATGTAACATAAACTGGACGTACACGGAAAGAGAACTGTTTAATTACCACTGTCTCTATACTAAGAAAATGAAGAATGAAAGTAGGTTATAAGAAAAACAGTCCTAGTGAGGTGGGATCAAAAGTAGCTGAGATCATGAAGCATAAACAAGAGCTGTGGAAAAGACTCAGCAACATAGACCCGTAACCTGTGGGTCCTCAACCAGCAGGCTTGGAAACTACCGTGAAGCAGCTGAGAATCTACTGCAAAGACCAAGGAATGCTGCCTGTTACTGCGTGAAGTCACCCAGCTTTCTGTCGTACGCATCTTCCTGATCACAGAACAAAGATTATGGTAAGGGACATGCAATACTTTTGCCTTTTTCCCTCTAATTCTCACTGGAAAAAGTTAGGATCCTACTGGCCTAGAAGGTGGAGATAGACCCATGGCAAAATCTGAGGGCAGAAGCTTCCAGCTCTCAGAAAATGAGACTGTTCTGGGGAAGTGTGTCCCAACACCCCACCCCCTTCCTCCATAAAATGACCGACTGGTTTGCCTGCTCAGTCAGCACACACCTTCACCAGCCTCCCGTCCCCTCCCTGTAACAGAAGATACTTTCAGTTGTACAATAAGAAATGTAACTCCAGTTTTAAACACCAATTCAAGTACACGAATCAGTCTAAGGCCTTAGAAGGGATGGAAAGTTCTGAATTGGGAAATGGGAGGTTGAATTTAAGGAATTAAGGGAAGATGGGACCACCACCACCACCACACGCCCCTGCTCGGTGACTGCAATCTCCGAAAGTGGCTGAGAATCTGCCTTCCAGATTCTGTTCAATTCAGGTTTACTGTAACACAAACACTTTTCAAAATAAAAGCGCACGGTAATTCCCTGGCGGTCCAATGGTCAGGACCCCTCAACGTCACTGCCAAGGGCCCAGTTTCGATCTCTGATTGCGGCACTAAGACCCTGCAGCCATGCAGCATGGCCAGGGGACACAGGAGTGTAATAAACTCTTACCAAGGCCAAAGGAAAGAATTGTGACCTAAATTCTGTTTTTTTCTCTCTGGCCAAAATACATACAGCTTTAGGGCTTGCCTGGTGGGTCGGTGGTAAAGAATCCACCCGTCAGTGCAGGAGACACGGGTTCAATCCCTGATTCAGGAAGACCCCACAAGCTGCGGAGCAACCAAGCCCGAGGCCACGACGACGGAGCCCGCGCCCCAGGCCCCACGCCCCACGCCCCAGGCCCCAGGCCCCAGGCCCCAGGCCCCAGGCCCCACGCCCCACGCCCCACGCCCCACGCCCCGGCGCGCCGTGCAGCACCAAGGAGCTGGCACGGAAACAGAAGCAGAGAGAAAACACGCACAGCTTCAGCAAGCGCTGCAAGAGAAGCGAGAGGAGCCTCTCCTTGTGATGCAGTCTCCGCATTTCGGTAGTGGTTTCTGAGGTCGCACAGATCCATCGGGGCGGGGGCGGTCAGGACCCCCGCCTTCCCGGGGCCTGTGGGGCAGGGCAGCCACAGGCCCCACGTCTCACTAGCGCGGACCTGGGAGCCACACAGCAAAAGCTATCAGTCGGCGTAAGTTCTGTGTAACACTTAGGGTCCTAGTGTGAACAGGACAGAACCTAACTAATACAAGTCATTTACAGTGTAATCCTAGGAAATTAATAAAACCAGTCTTTCAAACCTGTCATCAGAGCAGCCTTACTATAGAATCTGACGTGCTCTCTGGATTGACTTTTCCAAGAAAACCACAGATGTGAGTGTTTAAACTTCATTTCAAATGAAACAAAATTTTATTTTCACTTAAAGATGTTTTTCTCGTCCTCACCCATGCCCACACTCAGTATCAATTTGTTAGACTATTCTCCCACGTCAACGGTTAAGAAACCAACGTTGCCCTTCAGTTTTCAAAAGCTATATTAGTTTCTTACAAACAACACCCTGAAAGCAAGGCAAATATTACAATCAATTTTTAGAATTTTTATTGGGAGAGATGATCCCTGCTTACAAACACAGAAATCCCTAATTGAGATGCTATTTTAGACATAATCCTAAAAGACTTAGTTATCTGGTCTCACACCCTAACAACAGCGAGGGAGCCAAGGCTGGGGGACAGAAAGCCAACAAGCATGCCCCAGCTGGGCAGCCGGGCGTAGGGGCCTCAGGTCAGCCGGCGCGCGGCTCCTTCTTCCCAAAGCCCCCACGGACCCGTGGTGTCGCCCCACAGGACAGTGACCCGTGTTTCAGGAGGACGAGTGCCTGGAGGCAACCACACGCCGGGGAAACGCAAGACTGGACGGGCTGGTCCCCGCCTCCCCTCTGCCCCGCAGAAGGCGCCTGACAGCAACGAGCTCGCTTACAGGGCGCTGCTGCCGTCACACAGGCCGCGGAGCCCACACCCGACGGGAGCCTTAGAGCCGCGCTCTGCCTGGGCGACGCCGTCTGAGCAGGGTTCTGCGTGTCGCAGCCGAGATGGGGTTGTGCGCGTCAGTGGGAGAGAGAAGGGCGTCCGCCTGCAGCCCCAAGCGCTGTCAGACGCCACCGCCGTTCCCCACCGCTGGTCGGCTGCTCAATGCCTGGAACAGAGAGAGCGGGCGCAATGGTCCAGGCGGTTATCAATCACAGGTGGGTTTGCAGGAGTTCCTTGGCGGTCTAGTGGTTAGGATTTGGGGCTTTCACTGCCATGGCCTGGGTTCCATTCCTGGTTGGAAAACTGAGATCCCAAAAAAGGAGATTTGCACACACCCCAGTGTTCTATAGACCCCGACTACTCAAAACGTGGTCCCTGAACAAAAGCAACGTCCGCATCCCCTGGGTGTCTGTTAGAAAAGCAGACTCTTGAGGCCCCAGACCTACGGCATCAGAATCTGCAGTCCCCAAATGACGCCTGAGCACGTCAGAGTCTGAGAAGGCGGCTGTGGAGGACACAAACGGCAACGAATTTCAACTCCACTTTCCAATCTTCTGTAACCGATTCAAACAACCTGCCGTGTTATCAGGTCTCTCCTTCTCCATCTGTACTTCTTTGCAGTAAAAAAACAAGGATCAACCCTGGTGATGCTTAGCTCTGTTCAGTCTGTAAGATCAATAACCAAACACAGAACTGAGAAAGGGCTTACAGGAAGAGATCTGCTATCAAATCCCTACAAACATACGACTCAAAGTCCATTCTTAATTTACTCTCCTCTTGCTAAGAAATTCAAGATGAATATGAGAGAACAGCAGGAATCTTTTCTCAAATGACCAGAGGGACTCATCCCCCACGATCACTGCCCAAAAGACGTCGGTCCAGGGAATGAGAGCGACCTTCTTGGTGACAGCTACTGAACACACCCAGAGGAATTTTATAAAGACAGACCCCGAAACCATGCTGTTCTGGTGCCCCTCCAGAAAACAGTGACCATCCAGACGCGGGCTCACGTGGCGGGGCTGCCTAGGGTGCCCTTCAGCACCGTCCCTTGGGAGGAACTTCCAGACCAAGGGCCCACCTAAAGGACTGCCCAGGAGAGCCGGGGTCCATGCAGGAGCTCAAGTCTGTGTACCCAGGCAGTTGCTCTGTAACAGTGAGTCCAAGCAGGGGGCACACTGTCCTCCACAGGGAGGAGAACTCACTCAAACGTACATTGGAAACAACGCAGGCCACGTCCACCGGGGGAGGGGCCTTCCTGCAAAGCCCCCACGGCTGGCCGCACCCACACCGAGCACAGAGACCTCCGTCTTCTGCAGGAGAGAGCGGACAGCCTGTCAGAGGCACTCGTGACACACTCTTCACGGAGCAGGGGGCTCATCTGGGGCCTGCAGAAGCGGCAGAGCTCATTTTTGAAACGTGTTCCCATCAGAAAGACTTGTCTGTGGATTACTTAAACCGCTACAAGCTATGTGGGTGCACAAACTCTCTCACATCAGACTCTAAGTCTTCTAGAGAGTAATTTCCCACACACAGTACAGGTCTGCAGGCCTGATAGTGATTAACACTGAATTAGCTGGTCAAAATATATACCAATGTTCAGGATTATATGACAATGTTTCCAAGTTAGGTTTGTGAAAACCCCACAAAAGCTCAATCTTGCCCAACTGGCCATCAGCTGTAGTTTTATCTTACATGCTACTGGTTTAGGAAAAAGCAACATCCAGTCCTTTCGGAAATTCACATTCCAAATTGAAAAAAGTTAGACACACACGGAGTAAGGACACAACTTTTTAAAGAAAATGATTTTAAGACAATTTGAAAGAGACTCCAGCAGGGACACTGAAAGAGCTGCAGGCCTCAGAAATCATTGTCCTCAGAGGTCCCTCTCAATGAGGAGTGGCTGAGTTTTTAGAGCTTTTAGTTAACTGAGCCCAGAATCGGGCTTTAACCTCTGAACTACTGAGTAAAGAGTGAGGGCAGGCAGCGAGCATGTGAAATGACGAACTAGCCCCAAACGAAGGGCCTAAAAAAAATCAGATTGCGGAGGACGGGGGGGACAACAGACGGAAGGATTACAGAGAATCAGAAGATCAGCACGCCCCGGGTATCAGAGGCCGTGTTCCTACACGGTGTTAGACAGGTGGCTGTTCAGAATTACGTGGACCAGACAACAGCTCTCTTCTGCAGGAACCAGACAAGCGTGACTTAGAACAATTCTAATTTGCTCTGTGATTCCCAGAGAAATGAGAGAAATGGTCTGAGCAGGTCAGGCTCTCAGGCCGTTACCCCTCTATTCCCACCGAAGCAGCCAGAGCCAGGGTATCAGCCTTGGAGCCCCGAGTTTTACATCAGCATCTGTAAAACTGCTATTCGAGTGAGGACTCCTGACCCCTGAACAACACAAATTTCAACTGTGGGGGTCCACTTATGCACAGAGTTTTTTCAATAGATACACTGGGAAATTTTGGGAGGATCGCGAACAATCTGAAAAAACTCATAGCCTAATTGCATAGCCTAGAAATATCAAAAAAAGAAACAGGTATGTCATGAAGGCATAAAGCAAATGTAGGTACACATACAATGG
Source organism: Oryx dammah (assembly GCF_014754425.2). Lineage (NCBI taxonomy): Eukaryota > Metazoa > Chordata > Mammalia > Artiodactyla > Bovidae > Oryx > Oryx dammah. The sequence goes on from NW_024070191.1 coordinate 40,656,505, forward strand.
GCTTCCGGGGTGGCGCTAGTGGTAAGAACCCCCCTGTCAACGCTGGAAGACCTAAGGGTCGTGGGTTCCATCCCTGGGTCAGGAAGATCCCCTGGAGGAGGCAACGGTAACCCACTCCAGTGTTCTTGCCTGGAGAACCCGGTGGACAGAGGAGCCTGGCGGGCTACAGTCCGGAGGGTCGCGAGAGTCAGACTCGCCGGAGCCCCTTGTGTGTGTGTATGTAGAGAGTGCATGACTGGGCATGCATACAGCATACAAAATGTGCTCGTCGACGGCTGATACTGCTGAGGCGTGCGGTCAACAGCAGGCTGTTACAAGTTTTGAGGAGTCCAAAGTTGTACTTGGGACCCCCGACCCCTGCACTGTTCAGGGGCTACTGTAACTAGAAACCAGCGATGACTCGGGCTCTCCCTGGGGCAGCGGCGCACAGCCAGCTTGTCCATGGAGACAATAACAGTCCTGCGGGTCAGTGAGAGGCAGCCGGTGGGGCAGAGCCTCCTGTTTTCTCTTGGGAGGTGGGGTGGGGGTGAGGCACATCTGTTAATGCTGCGCCCTCCGCACATTCAGTGCTGACCCTCAGCAGCAACAGGGCCACAAGGAGAAGCCACTTACTTACAGGACACCACCATCCTCAAAAAAGAACCTCCCAGGCTCTACTCGGTTCCAAGAGAAGACTCCAGAACATACCTCTGGCTACAGGGCCCTCACTGAGGTTTCCCACCACTCACACTGGCCATCTGTGCCACCTCCACGCTGCAGGCGTGCGAGCAGGGAGCTGTGGGCAGGGGGCGTGAGGCCCAGCCTTGCCCTTCCAGAGTCAGAGGAGGACCTGCTTCAACTGTATCGCAGCAATGGACTTTCTGGGTCACTTATTATGTGGTGTGAATTCTACAATTATTTTAATTGCATTGTTTAATAAAGCTTTTATTTAATAACTAAGAATTCTCACTGCCCTTGAAAGTACCCCAGTTTGGCTCGTCTGTGGTTAATCCACACAGAGGGGACCTGAGACTGCATGCCCGCACCAGGCTGGGGCTGGCCGGCCAGGCTCCCGATTCTTCCCGCACCCCCCAACCCAGGCTCTAAGCAAATGCCCCACGCAGGTGCTGCGCGTCCTCGGTCCAGCCCCTACCGCTTCCCTCAGCACAGACCCAGGGGGATTTGGAGGATAAACGCACCTTCAGCTAGAGCTGGCTCTGACACCATCAGGCAAGAGAGTAGACGAGCAGTATCCGGAGTCCCCTGCGGCAGTCCACAGGCCAGTGCCACCCACAGCCCCGAACCACCATCTGCCTCTTCCCCTCTGCAGCTCTTGCATTTGCACCGTCAAGCTTTCCTGACAGGATGATCTGAGGACAGTCAGTGCAGAAGCAGAGAGAATAATACAGCTGTTGCCTTAAGGCTGACACTGAAGGAATATGCAAGTACGTAAAACAGTGCCACTCATCTAGGTTTTTTGGATTTGGAAAATCAGAGTTGCATGTTAACGTGTCCTGGGTTACTTCTAAATGAACTATTTTTTTTTAAATGTTTCAGCTCTAATCTTGAATGCAATAAAAATCTGTAATCATTAACCACATGAACAAAAGCTCTTGCTTATAATAATTTTTAAAGGTATAACGGGGTCCTGAAACTTCTTTAAAAACTTGAGAACTGCTGGGGAAATTATTTTAAAATCATATTAACACAACTGGCTAACCATTGAGAACTGCTGGGGAAATTATTTTAAAATCATATTAACACAACTGGCTAACCATTAAAACAAGTGTTTGATCCTTAATTTCATCAGCTATTTAAAACAAACAAAACCTTAGAAGTTCGAACAGGAACTGGAAGAAAACATGGTGAGGATTTTCTACCTGAGGGTGGGGCGACATCACGCCCAGCCCTGCACAGAGGCCGCCGAGCCTCCAGGCAGCCCGCAAGCCTCCTCTAGGTTCTCCAAGCGCCCGGTGGTGCCTGAGCACGGTTCCTGGGGACTGTCGCAGGCAGGAGGTGCGGTGGACGCTCCCTGCAGCGAGCTCACCGCACAATCCTCAGACCCCGACACTCCTCCCCCAGGCGTCTGGTTCCCACCACTCTGAATGTGGACCAGGGGCAGCCTGCGGGCCTCCCCAAGCTAGGGCCTTTTTAGAGGAGGGGGTCCTGCCCTCCCCCGCTGACCACGGCAGAGACCCTGGGCAGAGGCCTCGAGGCAGGCGCGGGGGAGGGGGGGGACCCTGGGCAGAGGCCGCAGGGCAGGCGCAGGGGGCCCGGGCAGCCCCGGCGTGCCGCCTGGCCCTCGGTCCCCGACGGGTGGTGGCAGGGAGCCTCAGATGACTCCAGCCCCAGACACACTGCGTGGCAGAGGTGATTTTGCACCGTTTAGGGTGTTCCTGTCAGGCAGGGATAAACTGCGGGCACACCCTCCAACAGCCGCCTCACCACCGGCGCGGCCCGAGGCTCTCACCCGGGGGGCTCTGGCCAGGAGGCGTCCTTCGTGGACAGCCCTTCCTTCCCAGGCTGACTCCCGCCTCTCCCTCCGTTCCTAACACCACAGAAACGGCTTGCGTTCCAATTCTCGAGGGTCTCCTTCTCGGGGAACCAGAGCTGAGACGCCAACGAAGGTACACAGGGAAAGACGTGCCTGTGCTGAGGGCAACGCGGAAGCCGAGAGCAGTCTACCCAGGGCGGCGCAGAGGCCGCGGCCCCGGACAGGGCGAGGGGCTCGACTCCGGAAAAACGCTCGAAGCACACAGGCACTTCTCAAAAGGAACCCGTGAGGCCAATAAACAGGTTCTCAGTCTTATTTAGACTCAAGGAGATGCAAATGCGACATGAGGCACATTCCACCCGGAAGGGCTGGCAGAGACTCGAATGACTCACAGTCTCCCGTGTCAACTGCAGGAGGAGCAGGCGCTCTCCTCCACTGTTGTGAACAGTGAGTTAGCAGTCTGTGATCAGATGCAACATATTCAACTATAAATCCAGGATACCCTCTGACAGAGAAATTCTGCTTCTCAGAAATTAACCTAAGGGAATGAATGGACACGTGCGCATGGCTGTAGTATTAGGACATGTATAAGGACCTTATGTATGATAGAAAAATGTTTGTAATGAACTAAATTATCACTAGGAGAGAGGTTAGAGAGACCATGGTACAACCATGTAAAGGCAGACTCCACAGGTCTTAAATGAGATGAAGCACGCATCCTGCGTAAGATTTAAAGAAACTCACAGTGCAGTGTTAACTGAAAAAGCAGGTTCTGTAAGGGTATGTAAAGCAGTCTCATTTTTGTAAGACATACCATACAACCAAACTGTAACAGCGGATATACCTGAAGGATGAGGCAGGGATTTACCTTCTCCTTCAAACAGATCTAAATTACTGGGATTTTAAACAATCATGTGTAACTTTCACAATAACGTGTATTTCCATTTTAGAAAGAGTAGACGAAATGGAATCAAACCCACTGATAAGAGAGACAGTATCAGAGAAGGTGAGTAATGCGGTGGTCCTGGGTAAACAGGGTTTCTGGGCAGAAAACCAGCACTTTAAGGGTTTCGCGGCTGGGGGTACTCAAGCTGGGCTACAGAAGCCCAGTTTTCATAGACTGTGGTTTAGAAGAGTCACCAAGGGGTGGAGAGGAGATTCTGACAAGTTCATTCCTGTGCCAAAACCCAAATACACTTTCCTTGGGGACCTCCTGACTCGCTGCATCTTTGGGTGACGACGTGAAACGGTCTCTCACAGGAAGTGACTGGCCGCTGCCACCCCCGGCCCTGTGACGAGGCCTCCTGACCCTCAACACGGAGCCTGGGGAAGCCGGGGACTCGCCCCCCTCAGCCAGGAGCTCCTTCGCGCTCCCTTCCCCACCGTGCCCGCCGTGTGGAGTGGAGAGAAGGCTCAGTGCCAACCAAGGAAGCTCCAAGAGCAGGAAGCGAATCCTTTTCAAACCAAGGCCGGGGACCGGACAGGCCACTCAGCAGATGTTAAAAATGTCAGCTAAGATGACCTGCTCACGTCACCGGAATACCTACCTAAACACTCAATCCAGCTGAAGAGTCCAGACACGGAAGACCTGGAAGCAGGTGAATTTAATTCTATGTGATGTTATAAATGCCTCAGTAAATTACATAGAGATTTATCCAAGTATTATGAGCAAAATAAAGTTTGAATTCAATTCCCCAGGATTTATCAGGTACCAGTTTGTTCTGACCTAACATAGGCACATTTAAAATATCGTTCCAAGAACCAACAGAAATCAAAAGCAGAACAATACCCAGCATTTGCAGAGAAATGTATCACTTTATACACTTTGAATTCTCTGATCTTCACCCAAATCTTTCGGATCAGGAAAAGTCACATTATCCCCATTTTAAAGATGAGGAAACAGATTCCAGACGTGAAGTAATGTGCCTGAATGATGAAGTCCTAAAGGGGAAAGTCCCAGCTCTGGAAAATGCAACCTAGGCTTTCCTACTAACATATGTTTCCTACCATGTATTTTCTTTCCGCTATAATCCGTGGAGCTTCTAATAAAATTACCTGCCTCTGGACTCACACCACTTTCATTTAATCACACTTACCAGCCTGCCTGTGCTACCTAATTACCTCATCTCTCTTCCACATTGGGATGGAGGCTGGAATTAAACAGGAACAAGAAACTCTTGCCATCTGCTAAGAGGCGTTATTAAAATTTCTTAAAAAACTGATTCACTTTATTTGCAGAAATGAATTAACTGAAAATACACACACCCCACACAGCGCACACTTAGTGAGGAGGACAGGGGTTTTGCTAACAGTGTGACAGCTCAAAAACACGGTGAGAATCCCCAGTTTAATGAAAACCGAAGACGGTTCAACCGGGTACCACTCTAAATGTTTCGCTCCTCAACTACAAAGAGAAAAAAAGAAACACAATTCTTCAGGTGGAAATAGAAAAAAAAAACCCCAAAACTAAAAAGCATGTGTGTTAGAACATGACACCTAGTTCCGCAGCTGATAAGTGAGTTGGGTCCCAGGAGCTCAGATCCACTCTGGCTTCCGGCGGCCCCGGGGGGCTGGCAAGTGCTGAACTGACCTGCGATGACACAGGGCAGCCCTGCCTGGGGCACAATATCCGCCCTGCGCAGCGCTCTGGGAAGCCGGGCCTCTGAGGCCTTTGGTCCCCTCGCTCTCCACTGCCACTCAGAGCCATCAGGAAATCCCAGGGCAGGAGGTGGGCGGAACCATGTGCTGCACCCGGGAGTCGCTGGCTTCTTTCTCGGGGAACAGGGGACGGGGCTGCTGTCTGCACAGGGCCGAGCGACTGGACAGACGCGGCTGGGGGGCCCGCGGCGCCGCCCTCGCCGCCCACACCCCCTCCCGGCTGAGCACAGCGGCAGCAGCTTCCTCAGGCTCAGGCGCTGCACAGCTGCTGAGGAGGCCCAGGCGCGGCGTCCACGTGCCCTTTCACAGCGGCCGGTGCTGGGGCAGGCGACACACACCCAGGGCTCTCCCCCGGGGCCACGGGCCAGCCACCGTTCTGGCTCCCGAATCGCCACGAGCCGCGCACACACACGCACCTCAGGCTAACATCAGTCGCCGCCGAAGGACTCTAATCGTTCAACACTGAGGCGCATTCTCCCCGAACAGAAAAGGGTCCTAACAAAAATGTCGGCTGGTGACTTCCAACTGTACACGGGATAAACTTTCAGAAAACTAACTACTGAAGGACATGCCTATTCAGGATAAAGTTTTAGAGAAAAGATCAAAAGGCAAGAGAAGTTCTGATGACGAGCAAAGGAGACACCTGCCGCAGGCCCAAGGCTCAGAGCACGAGGCAGCCGAGAGCCCCGTGTGCGGCTGGAGAGGAGGCTAAAGAAGAGACAGACGCGAAAAACGAAGCAGACAGTTTCAATTCCTCACTTTTCAGGAAAAAGAGAAAACCCAACCCTAACGTGAACACTGGACCAGAGGAGGGAAACACCCGTCTCGGAGCACGTGCGCGGAGACGGCAGTGTGAGCACGTGCGTCAGAGGCTGCTCCTCCTCCAGGCGCCACCTGCACAAGAGCAGGGGGTGTCCCAAACAGCCAAACCTACAAAGATGGGACAAACAGGAGAGCAGACGACACCAAGGGGGAGCTGGGAGGCGAGCAGACCAGTGGTGAAGGATGTGCCGTCCAGGATGACCCCTACACGGCCACCACAAGAGGGTTCACACCACGCCCAGCAACCCCAGAGAGGCGGGCCATCAGACCACGTGCACTCCCTGAAGACCCGGAGTCTGCGCTGGGGCAGTTCCAGGCGAGGCGGGAAGGGCTGGCTCAGAGTGCGCCCGCGGGCGCCCCGACCCAGGGCCATCTGTGAGGCCGCTGCTGAGCTGGGCAACGCCGTCCCCGCCTGGACAGTCACTCCACAGGGTCAGGCCGCGTGTGCCCAGCGCCCGAGACTGAGGCTCAGCCAACCCGCGGGGCAGGAGCCCTGCTCCCCCCCTGCCTCTGAGTCAGAAGAGAACCGGGCCTGGACCGCGGCCTCCAGAGCCCAGCAGCCCCCTCACCGCAGAACAAGCGCGTGCTCTTCCGGGCTGCTGACACACCGGACAGAAACCCCACGGGCCGGGGGTTTGCACTCTGGAGAGGTTAAAACTGAGGGTGCTCTGAAGCCGGGTCCGAGCCTAGCCGACAGCATGTGCACACCCTGGGCACCCCCAAGACCCCAGCCCTCCTCCCTGGCACCAGGGGAGCACGGATGGTCCAAGAGGACCCCCATCACTGACCCCAGGGCTCGCCTGAAGAACTGTGACCGAGGGGCAGGCTCCTCCAACACAGCCAACAAAAAGCAAGACAGACAGGAAGCGGGACAACCAGAGACCGCAAAGATCACGAAGAAGCCCAGAGTAAACTCACCATCCACATCCAGAGACACAGAAGACGCCACACCCAGCAAAGAAGAACGTGGCTCAGATGACGCCGCTGGGAGAAGACAGGGGCGGGGCACACGGGTCAAGGTGGTCAGGCAGCATGGACGTCAACCGTATGCGAGCCAGGGGGCGCTGCGGGCACCACCCCCGCACGCCTGAGAGCCGCTGGGAGAGCAGCCTCCAAAGGCTCTCAGCCTGCTCTGTACGGCGGCGGACGCTACCTAAACCCAGCGTGGTGACCATTACACAGTGCACACGTCTACCTGTCCAAGCTGGAGGCCTGGGTTCCATCCCTGCTGGGGAAGATCCCCTGGAGAGGGAAACGGCAACCAGCTCTAGTCTTCTTTGCCGGGAGAACCCCCATGGACAGAGGAGCCTGGTGGGCTACAATCCACGGGGTTGCAAAGAGACTCAATTTACCAACTAAACAGCAACCTAAAAACAGGGAGATAAACAGCAAAACAACTAACTCAAGAAAGTGTGGATAGCTGCCTCTGGGGGCTTCCGAGCAGTGAGGAGTGTGCCTGCCGAGGCAGGAGACCCGGGTCTGACCCCTGGTGGGGGAGACCCTGGAGGAGGCACGGCAACCCACCCCTGCGTTCTCACCTGTGAGTCCCATGGACAGAGGAGCCCCGACTGTAGGCAGCTGCCTGTGCAGAGCAAAATGTGGGGAAAGTTCCTGGGAACAGTCGTTCCTTTGAAACAAACCTTAAAGAAATATTAGATCCTTTAAACTATGCTGGTGTATAGTTTTTTCTTTTTTTTTTTTTTATTAAGGGAACTAATTTATTTTTATTTTTCTGAAAACATTAAAACTATCAAAAAACAAAGCTGAATATATGGCCATATCAAAAGCAAAATACAAGTAAAAACAACATTCAGAAATCATATTTAATCAGAGAAATGTTTTGAAGTATCAAATTTAACACTTTCCTCCATAAAGCAAAACAAGTTTACTAAACCACAACACTGAAGTGGAGTTTAACTAATTTTTTAAAATAAAAATTAAAAGAGAAAAAGCACTCCATTCCCACCCTGGAATCCTATCATATATAAAATAATATGCTCAAAAGTTAGTAGAAATAAACAACTGGTAAACTTGAAAATAAATCTTTCAATGAATGAACTCAGATTCCAACAGAACACAGTACTGCCTTGTACTTGCAGAAGCTTTTGTCACACTTCAGTTCAGTTGCCCAGTTGTGTCTGACTCTTTGTGACCCCATGAATCACAGCACTCCAGGCCTCCCTGTCCATCACCAACTCCCAGAGTTCACTCAGACTCACATCCATCGAGTCAGTGATGCCATCCAGCCATCTCATCCTCGGTCGTCCCCTTCTCCTCCTGCCCCCAATCCCTCCCAGCATCAGAGTCTTTTCCAATGAGTCAACTCTTGGCATGAGGTGGCCAAAGTACTGGACTTTCAGCTTTAGCATCATTCCTTCCAAAGAAATCCCAGCGTTGATCTCCGTGCAGTCCAAGGGACTCTCAAGAGTCTTTTCCAACACCACAGTTCAAAAACATCAATTCTTTGGCGCTCAGCCTTCTTCACAATCCAACTCTCACATCCATACGTGACCACTGGAAAAACCATAGCCTTGACTAGACAGACCTTAGTCGGCAAAGTAATGTCTCTCCTTTTGAATACACTATCTAGGTTGGTCATACCTTTTATTCCAAGGAGTAAGCATCTTTTAATTTCATGGCTGCAATCTCCATCTGCAGTGATTTTGGAGCCAAAAAAATGAAGTCTGACACTGTTTCCACTGTTTCCCCATCTATTTCCCATGAAGTGATGGGACTGGATGCCATGATCTTCGTTTTCTGAATGTTGAGCTTTAAGCCAACTTCTTCACTCTCCTCTTTCATTTTCATCAAGAGGGTCTTACCAAATACAAATATAAAAGGGGATTAAAACAAACTACTAAACAAAATCTTTATGTAGAGTAGCAGCTTTCACAGAATAAAACGAACCTAGTTCCATACAACTGTATGCATACAGCCAATTTTATTCCCAGAGTCCCAGAGTTTTGCACTATCAAAATATCTTTGTCTTGGAAAAAGTCTGATGAAGGCACCAAAATCCTATTATTCACGTTCCTCCAATGATACTCAGAATCCTCTTATCGTCCTTTCAAAATAACTTCAACTTATTAAGAGTTAACATTCTAAAAATATATAAGGAAGTGCCAGCCTCATCTGTGTTAGCAAGGTTCTTTCTATTCACATAGCATGGATTGAGCTTTCATTCACCTTTGACTCTTCGCAACCCCATGGACCGTAGCCCACGAAGCTCCCCAGTCCACGGAATTCTCCAGGCAAGAATACTTGAGTGGTTTGCCATTTCCTTCTCCATGGTATATATTTTTAATGAAAACAAAAACCAAGCAAAGATGGAAAGGGAAAACAAAGATGGAAAGGGAAAACAAAGTTAACATTTTAAAACCATGTGACACAAGCCCGTTTTTACCAATCAAGTTCCTCCGAGTACAAGACGGTATGTATTAGCTATTTTTCCAAGGGATCACCCACTTAGCTCCCAGAAAATAAGCGTAAGACACTGGCCTAAGAGTATGCATTACAGTTTAATGCGCACTGCACCACTGCAGTACAGGATAAACTGGCTACGGAAAGAGAGAACTGGAACAGACATGGAGCAGAAGCTCATCCCGGAGTAAAATGGGAGGGCTTGTAGTGATGCGCCATCCAAGTCGTGTTTGGAGGGCCAACAGGCCTTTTCCGGGGAAGGGGTGACTGAACACAGATACAGTGTGTGTGTGATGGGCGTCTCCTGCAGGAATATAGCTGAAAATGGAACTGGAGAAACAAGGAGAAGAGGTCACAGAGAACCTTAAATGCCTAGCAAGCTGTTTAGACTTTAATGGCTTTGTACTGCCTACAGGAGTACAGTGAAGATACAGTCACAGTTTTAGAAGTGGAAAACCCCAAACAGGGAAAACATCAACCCATTCAGAAACTGGAAGCTACAGTTTCAACCTTCAATGAACAGAGCAGAACGCCTAATCAAGAAGCGATGGAAACCGAACCACCTGGATTAGGGCAGGCACAGGGAGAACAGAACTGTCCTGGGAAAATCACAGCTACTTCATGGTAGCAACCCGGAAGGGTCAGCAGTAAAGCAGAGAGCCTCGGATACGTCAACACCCACAAACAAACGCAAGCTGTGCCCCCAGCGTACCCAGGCTCTTCCAGCACAAATCCCAGGTGCCTGCCCCGGCACATGGAGGCGCATCAGTATTTTATCTGCGAAAAACGAAATGCTGAGTTTATGTATAGAATCTAGCATGCTTCAGACAGTAACATTCCAGAAAACTATATACCCTGATTTTAGCTCAGAAAACGTCATTAGGTATATGCTTGATTTGTTTGCTATTTATGCAACAGTTATAAACATGTTATTGTCTGTGTTTATTTCAAGAAGTTAAAAATATCAGGTTTTGATTCATGATGTTTGACAAAACAGCAAGATTCTGTAAAGCAATTATCCTTCAATAAAAAATAAATTAATTTTAAAAAACACATCAGGTTTCACATTTTTTGAAAAAAACACTTATTTAATTGGGTTTATGCCTTACAGCAGGTAAAGCAATACTGGAAGGAAACACTTTTGAGCAAAATGGATCCTTTTAATCAGTTTATCTGGCAGCATGGTTTGGCTGGACTGGGCCTTGATGAAGAACCACGACAGCAGGTGTAAGAGACCCACAGACAGGCACAGTCCACCCCACGTATGCAGAGACACCATGAACTGCGGCAGCAACCAGGACGCGCAGCCAGTGAAGCGACCCACGCGCGGCCGGGAAAGTGGAGGCAGGCAGGGCGGTCGGCCAGTTCAGCCAGCGGGAGGCGCAGTGGCAGCCCCGGCGCACCAAGCTGCCCAGAGAAGCCCGATCGGGACGGCTGCTGGGGCGGAGGGCGCACCCGAGCCTGCGCCTCCAGAGCCACGCTCCTCTTCAGGGGACGGGCGCGCGGCCCGAGCAGAGCGCATTCAGAGGCCGCGGCCTGGGAGGGCGGCTGACTTCTCCAGGAGGAAAGAGAGTTTAGCGGCAGCAGGGGCTGCTCAGCATGGGGCAGGGGAGCCTGACAAGATAAACCCCAGTGTGCTCACATACCAGCCACTTAGAAACTACCTATTTAGACAGGAGTATTTGTTCAAAATTCTTACAAGATTCACAAAAGTGTCAAAGTGGGGGCCTGCTCCCTTGACAGTGCCAGCCAAGAGAAGGGTCAACAACAAATAATTAAAACACAAGGCTGGACCTCCCCGGGGGCCAGGGCTGAGGACCCCGAGCTCCCACTGCGGGGGCACAGGCTCCAGCCTCGGTCCTGGTTGGGGAATGAAGATCCCACAAGCTGCGAGGCACAGCCAAAGGAAAAGAATCCTGTTCAAACTTCCCTTGAGAAAGAAAAACAACTCTTTGGACAAAGGCTGAAATAGTCCCCCGCGAGCTACAGTGCAGCGTTCTCCTGTCCTTCGTGCAGACTTCTGATCCTGCCCTCCCCACACTCACCCTCCTGCCTGAGATGCAACCCCGCCTCGTAAACCCTCTTAAAGGTGAACAACGGCCTGCCAGTCTCAAAACTAAAGGGCGCGTCTCACTTTCTTCCTCCCGCCCATCACAACATGACTTTTCTGTTCTCCTCTGACCTCTGAACTCCCCGCCACCCTTTCTAAAGCCCTGTCCCTGCTAATCTGTGGGGGCCCCGGGGCCCAGCCAGCAGGAGCTCCCGGGCAATGGTCTAATAAATTGGCGGTGCGCCTCGGGAAGGGCTTGCATCTATGAGGCGCAGAGCAGCTTCAGTGGGCATCAACGGAAAGAGAAAGGGAGAAGGCAGCTCAGAATCTGGTACAAATTCAGGAAGAAGCCCCAGCCTGCTGTCCTACGACAGCAAGTCAGTAGGTCTCGGTAACGCACCGGAAATCCCTCCTACAAGAGACAGCGTTCACACTGTACCCCGAGAGGAGAGAAGGCTTCACTGTTCTAAATGATTTACTTCCCTGAAATCTGTCTCAAGAAAGGGTTACGCTGCTTTCAAAAGCTTTACAAACACACTTCACAGTACGATACAACCAAACACACAAGGAATCTGAAAATCAGAACCACCTGCGAATTCCATTCAGCCCTCATCTGGAGGGTGTGGCTGATGACATGGCCCTGAACTGAGCCTTGAGGAGAAAAGGAAAACTACATCAAGGGGCTCTGGGCCTTTAAGCACGACCGAACCCACACAAGTATTTAAAAAGCAGTAAGTGATCAAATTTCCACAGAAATAGTGGCTGCTTACTTGAGTATCAGTAACGGCTGCCATAAAAATCTAAAGCTACATTTTGGCTTTCCAATAATCAAGTTAATCTTTTCACTTCAAAGGTCAAAATTACAGTAAAATCCCACATAATTCATGAAGGCATTATATTGAAATCAAATAAATAAAAGCTACCTTCAGTTCAGTCACTCAGTCGTGTCTGACTCTTTGCGACCCCATGAATTGCAGCACGCCAGGCCTCCCTGTCCATCACCAACTCCCGGAATTTACTCAAACTCAAGTCCATCACGTTGGTGATGCCATCCAGCCATCTCATCCTCTGTCGTCCCCTTCTCCTCCTGCCCCCAGTCCCTCCCAGCATCAGGGTCTTTTCCAATGAGTCAGCTCTTTGTGTGAGGTGGCCAAAGTATTGGAGTTTCAGCTTTAGCATCAGTCCTTCCAATGAACACCTAGGCCTGATCTCCTTTAGGATGGACTGGTTGGATCTCCTTGCAGTCCAAGGGACTCTCAAGAGTCTTCTCCAACACCACAGTTCAAAAGCATCAATTCTTTGGCGCTCAGGCTTCTTCACATTCCAACTCTCACATCCACACACGACCACAGGAAAAACCATACCTTCACTATCACATTGATTATTAAGATATGCACTAATTCAATAAAATTTAAAATAAAAGACCAAGTAGTAAGAACATGGAACTGATTCCTATAGAGAGGGCTACAGATCACACTCTTTAGCTACCCAAACACAGAAAAGGAAATGTTTCAGAGATTGACCTTTTTAAGCCGAAAGACTACTTTAAGCATGTTTGATTTTTACCACATAATGATGCTGTGAAAGTGCTGCATTCAATATGCCAGCAAATTTGGAAAACTCAGCAGTGCCTACAGGACTGGAAAAGGTCAGTTTTCATTCCAATCCCAAAGAAAGGCAATGCCAAAGAATGTCCAAACTACTGCACAATTGCACTAATCTCACACACTAGTAAAGCAATGCTCAAAATTTTCTGAGACTGGCTTCAACAGTACGTGAACCGTGAACTTCCAGATGTTCAAGCTAGATTTAGAAAAGGCAGAGGAACCAGAGATCAAATTGCCAACATCTGATGGATTATCGAAAAAGCGAGAGCTCCAGAAAAAATCTACTTCTGCTTTACTGACTATGCCTAAGCCTTTGACTGTGGATCACAACAAACTGTGGAAAATTCTTCAAGACACGCGAATACCAGACCACCTTACCTGCCTCCTGAGAAATCTGTATGCAGGTCAAGAATCAACAGTTAGAACTGGACATGGAACAACAGACTGGTTCCAAATTGGGAAAGGAGTATGTCAAGGCTGTATATTGTCACTCTGCTTATTTAACTTATATGCAGAGTACATCATGAGAAACGCTGGGCTGATGAAGTACAAAGTGGAACCAAGATCTCTGGGAGAAATATCAATAACCTCAGATACGCAGATGACACCACCCTTATGGCAGAAAGTGAAGAGGAACTAAAGAGGTTGTTCATGAAAGTGAAAGAGAGTGAAAAAGTTGGCTTGAAACTCAACATTCAGAAAACTAAGATCATGGCATCTGGTCCCGTCACTTCATGGCAAATAGATGGGGAAACAATGGAAACAGTGAGAGGCTTTATTTTCTTGGGCTCCAAAATCACTGCAGATGGTGAGTGCAGCCATGAAATTAAAAGACATTTACTCCTTGGAAGGAAAGCCATGACCAACCTAGACAGCATATTCAAAAGCAGAGACATTGCTTTGTCCACAAAGGTCCGTCTAGTCAAAGCTACGGTTTTTCCAGTGGTCATGTGTGGATGTGAGAGTTGGACCATAAAGAAAGCTGAGCACTGAAGAATTGATGCTTTTGAACTGTGGTGTTGGAGAAGACTCTTGAGAGTCCCTTGGACTGCAAGAAGATCCAACCAGTCCTTCCTAAAGAAAATCAGTCATGAATATTCATTTCAAAGACTGATGCTGAAGCTCCAATAGTTTGGCCACCTGATGGGAAGAACTGACTCATTGGAAAAGACCCTGATGCTGGGAAAGATTGAAGGCAGGAGGAGAAGGGGACGACAGAGGATGAGATGGTTGGATGGCATCACCGACTCAATGGACACGCGTTTGAGTAAACTCCGGGAGTTGGTGATGGACAGGGAGGCCTGTGTGCTGCAGTCCATGGGATCACAAAGAGTCAGACACGACCGAGCGACTGAACTGAACGGAATGAACGCTCCAATCATGCACTAGCTACATACCCCCAATAACTGCTGTGAATCTGTAAGTGAAAGAGAGTATTCCTCATTTTAATTTCAAGCTATTATCTCACAAAATAATTAAAGTAGTAAAAATTACGCTCAAAAACTCTAACCTGTTCAGGGAACACTGCTTTCATAAATGTGAAGCATCTATCAAGCATTTAACTCTCCCATAAAATACCATCAAGAGGTTGGTCAAATGAACAATTAACCCATATATTCATTAAAAGCAGATACTTAAAAGATGTACTTCTCAGTTTATTCTCATTTAACCTTGGGACTTAATACAGTCTTCCACAAAAGCAGTATCATAAGTCTAGGTGTTTAATAGGATTTGCAGCTTTTGAAAAACCCACCAGAACTGGCTTCAGCCCACAGCACACACACGAATTACAGTTCCTTTGCTGCTACGCTGCTGTTTAGTCGCTTTAATCGTGTCCCGCTCTTTGCGACCCCATGGACTGTAGCCCACCACGGGATTCTCCAGGCAAGAATACTGGAGTGGGCTGCCACTTCCTTCTCCAGAGCATCTTCGGGACCTAGGGATCAAACCCACGTCTCTTGCTTCTGCTTTATACTATGGGGAAGAACTGCAAAGTTTTAACAGAGCCTCCAAGTCCTAAAATAATTACCATCTGGACCTTTACTTTGCCATCACTGTTCTGAGGCTTTCAGAAAAAAGGCAGATCCTTTCCACTCCACATACTGAGACACAGGAAGGGAGACATGGAGAAAAGAGGACTATTCCTTTTGAACAGCCACCACAGGTAATTCTGCTGCAGCCCTCATATTATTTGGAAGGCTGATCTGGACTACTCCTCCACAGGTGCTCAGAGGAAGGGGGCGCACGCCATGTGCAGGCTTCTAGGCTCAGAGCCGTGCAGGATGGCAGAACTGAGCCCCCTGCTGCACACAGTATGGCCACACTCTGCCACCCCACCTGGCATCGGAGCCTGAGGCAAAGAGCGGTCCACAACCCCGAACATTTTAATTCCATGTGATAAACTTATTTCATTTCACCTTAAGGTCTGTGCTTTTGAATCTATGCTGAAAAGGTGCTTCCTGGCCTGTGGGTCAGACGTTCTTCTCTGGCTCTACAGTTTACCTTGCCAGCGCAGGCCTTTAATCCATCCAGATCTCTTCACACATGGTGCTGGGTAGGAACCCACTTTTATTTGCCTCCACAGGGTGAGTTAGTCTCCCCCACATCATCTATTAGACCAATCCACTGTTTCTCCCACTGTTTTCCTGTGTCGCTGTAACATATATTAAAATGCTATACACACACGGCTCTTCCACTTATTTATTGATTTTTTGGCTGTACCATGTGGCATGCAGGATCTTAAGTTTCTGCTGGTGCTGATAAGTCGCTTCAGTGTCTCACCAGGGATCAAACCTGTGCTCCCTGCATTGAAGCACAGAGTCTTAGCCACTGGGCCACCAGCGAAGTTCCTACCCGTCTCTATCTCTAAGCACCCTAAATCCACTTCATTTCCTTACCTTACCACAAGGCCAGGGCAATAAAACAGTTTAATATTGGGGCATGCCTTCACCTCTGGCAAAACAACAATTCCTGCCCTCCACCCAACGTCTTTTTTTTTTTTCCTAAGACTGACCTAGCTGCCTGGATATATTTCCCATGTGTAAGTTTAGAGTAAGGTTTACAGGGTTGCCTTACAATGTTTGAGACAGACTTAAAACTTATAATGGGGAAGAACAGATAAAAGAGATATACTGTATTATAAAGTTAACAGTGGTCAGAGAGAAGACATTTGCCAAGTCTAGAACAAAGGTTTAATATTTAAGATATCAAATAGCACTTCAGTAGAAAAGTGGACAAATGCTGATCAGACAACATACAGGACACCCAGGAATCTGACGATGTGCCAAGAGGCCAACAAGCGGCCTAAACTGAGAAACACACGCCAAACTGCAGACACCACCTTCTGCTTGCAGACTGGCAAAATCCAGAACACCAGAACTGCCACAGGGACGTGTGAATGTGCAGACCCCCATGCCCTGCGCCGGGGGCATGGAGATGGTTCAGCGGTTCTGCAGTACTCCTGGCACAAATGAAATTTAAGCGACCCCCACAACCCCCCCAGTCTCGCTCAACTCTTACAGAGGGCCATCGGCAGGCAGACACGCACTGGAACGCCGGCGGGGCTCGGCCGGTCATGATGGAGCCGCAGGGAGGCTGTGCCTGTGCAGGCAGAGGGGGAACGCCCTACGGTGGAGCGCCACACAGCAGACCAAACCAAGGACTAGAGCTGAAAACTCTGTGCTTCAGAAAGACGGAGGGAGGGGCATTTACGCAAGCAAGAGCTATAAAGAAACTGAGTAACTGGTAAGAGAACGCACTGATGGCAAATGAGACGCCAGGACGGGCGCTCTGGGCGTCAACAGAGGGGAAACTGGGGCTCAGACAAGTGAGAAGGGAAGAGGGGAAAAGGAACCCAGTGTACACAGACTCTTGACTTGGGGGGCTGCTGGGAGTGGAGGGAACGCTCACACACACCACACTGGCTACTGGAGCAGAGCCCGGAGAGCCCACCCAAGCACAGCACATGCGCTCCCATGCAGCCCTGGCGATGTGTTCACGCACTCCAGTTTACATCTGAAAGACCTTTAATAGAGGAGTCTGAGCATAAGAAACCATAACGGGCAACAACATCAAAACAACATCCTGTACTGGTACTGGAGCAACCAGCAGGCAGCACGAAGACCGCAGTCCCTGCGAACCTGGGAAACACACGGCCCCACGGGAGAGAGGAAGGAGCGCCGAGGGGCAGCTGGGGGAAGTAACGCCTGACCCGTGCTGCTGTGCGGTTCCAATGTTTGGCTGAAAGCACTAACTCCAGAGGGCAGTCCCGGATGGCTGGACATGGACTCTGAGACTCATCTGGGTGCACTGCTGTTCTAGCTGCCACAGTTATTAGAGCTGAGCACAGCACAGAAGACACACAGGGAGCTAATGGCACGGATGCTCTGGGGGCATGGGAAGGCGCGAGAGGGGCAGGGGTAGATGGCTGCAGCTCTCGTCCACTCAATAAAAACTAAGTTCATGTGCCACTACGTTCTACTTTAACAGCAGAAGGCACCGAAGATTTAAGGAATCTCTGCAAACAAAGAACTGAGAAGCCCTGCAGTGTCTTGACGTGAATGGTGCTCAACAGAGGCGTGCAGTCCAGTGCCAGCAAGCACCGCGAAGCGCTCAGTGCCAGTCAATAAACATCCACAGAGGCGTGTGGCCCAGTGCCAGTCAGTAAACATCCAACAGAGGTGTGCAATTCAGTGCCCTGACATTCCTTCAGTACCAGCAAGCTCTGCGAAACATGCAGTGCCAGTCAATAAACACCCAACATCCACCGTGTGATAGACAGGCTTTCCTGGTGGCTCAGTGGTAAAGAATGCGCCTGCAATGCCAGAGACCAGGTCCCATCCCTGGTCGGGAAGATCCCCTGGAGGATGAGGGCATGGGAACCCACTCCAGTATTCTTGCCTGGAGAATCCCATGGACAGAGGAGCCTGGCGGGCTACAGTCCACAGGGTCACAAGAGTCAGACACGACTGGAGTGACCTAGCACGTGCACACATGCTCGACAGCCTGTTAGGGATCACAGCTGACAAGGCTGGCATGAGCCCCTCAAGTCCACAGGCTAAGTCACTGTGTCATGAAAAACCCTGTGGTCCCTCTCCCCACCCGCAACAAAACCTGCCCTGGGGTGACAGAAACAAAGTCAATTTCAGTCTCAGAAATCGGAAGAAAGTTGTCCTCAAACCATGCTTCTGCCAGAAAAAGAGCTTTATACCATACTTTATATTTTAATTAAACATTTTAAAATATGGATATTCACATACAGCATATATACTATGGTATATGAGAGCAGTAAGTATTATGCTCACGTGTTTATATTACTGGATATATACCACGTTGCAATAATGCACGGTACACTTTATGGTTGTTTTACTGCAACCACAGTATCAGAAGGGCTGTTCAGTAAAACAAGCCCCTGCTCTCCTCACAGGTCGCAACTACCAAGTATGGAAACCGAAAGCTTGAGCACCTACCCCAGAAGCGTGAGCTGTAGGTGTCTGTCCCGTTCAGCCCTCTGTGATAAGGGATCTTCCTTCCCTCAAAAACTATAAATCTTACACATGACTTTAAGAACCAAAATTCTGAAAATGTAAAATATATACAATGGAATATACTACTCAGCCATCAAAAGCATGAAATAATGCCATCTGCAGCCACACAGATGGGCCTAGCGACTATCACAGAGTGAGGTCAGTCAGAGAAGCAGATATACTTTATGACATCCCTTACATGCAGAATCTAAGGAGACTTGTAACAAACGAACTTATTCTCAAAACAGAAACAGACTGACAGGCTTAGAGACATTTACGGTTGCCAGATCAGGGGAGCATGGGAGAAGGACAGTCAGGGAGTCTGGGACGGACGTGCACACACTGCTGTATCCACAGTGGGTCACCAGCAAGCACCTAGTCTACGCACAGGGGACTCTGCTCACCGTCAGGTGGCAGCCTGGATGGGAGGGGAGTCTGGGAGAGAATGGATACACGCATGTGAATAGCTGAGTCCCTTCCCTGTCCACCTGAAACTCTCCTAACACTAACCAGCTATACTCCAACATAAAATGAAAAGTTCAAAATACAAGTAAAAATATACTTACAGTTTTTTCAACTTCATGTCATAAAAACTGCTATTCACCCCAAACCAAAAAAAAAACCCAATGAGCCATGAAAGGTGACCACAAAAGGAAATCCAGAATGAGCTCCCAAAAGGAGCGCGAGTCCATCTTCTCACCTGATCCTAGAAACACAGAGCCTAGCACATCTGAGATTTACCGCCTGTTACAGCCAAAGTGCAAGTCACACCACCCTTACTTCTATCTAGCCACACGTTCCAAGGTAAACTAACTTTCTGGGCCAGTGTAACAATCTCGAGAGTAATCACAGCATGAAGTTGTCTTTTTTGCCCCCGACAGCAGCTCCTCCTCAAAATGCCCTCAGCCCTCTCCTACCAGAACCCCAAACCAGCACCCACAAACGCACTGCCACCAAACAAGCAGATCGAGGACGGTGATATAAAACTGGGACTCTTGGCTCCATGCGGCTCGTTCACTCACCAGCCCACAGGATTTCAAATCTGAGTCAGAAGAGTACAGCGCACCACTGTGTTCAAAGCAGAAGTCGCGCGGGCTTCGGGGCTGAGGGCGAGCACAGCAGGCGCTCCAGAAGCCGGTGCTGGAGGGCACTGGCTCACGAGAGGCAGGCGTGAAAAACAAGAGCAGCGCAAGAGCCGAGTATCTGACATTGACATCTCCTACTGGATTCAGAACACTTCATCTGCAGATCCAACAGAAATTCCTGGAAAACAGAACTGTAACCTCTAACAATGTCTTATTATAATCAACACATTTTCCTGATGTGGTCTGACCCACAATCATATTAGAATTAGTATACACTCAAAGCACACTTAATCCTAACTCAGTAAAAGTAGGAGTAAAAGAGACCAACAGTTCATTTAACTAAAAATTCTCTGAGTGCAATGTGCAGCTGATCCACCAGAACCAGTACTAGTCTCCAAACATGAAGATAAAGTTTAAGTAAAATCTTTTATTCATTTATAGCAGATGAAATGCGAAACACAAGCCACTTAAGAGGAACTAATTCCCATCCCTCCATCATTGCAGCAAGAATCCAGTAACTTTATGTCTTTTCAAAGCGGTTCACCTACATTTCTAAAAGTCTTACTATAATAAATGTACAAAAACTGACAACATAAAAAGTACTGCTTTCTAATGACTTTTATTCATGAAAAAAATATCCTGGCCTTTTTATGTCACTTCAACTTCTGGTCAACATGGATAAAACAGGGACCAAATTTTCCCAAACACTGTAAACAACAGAGGGAAAAAATACATGAAATAAGGATTTTTAAACATGTCATCAGGCAGCTCAGGGCAGTATTTCCTGAGAATGAAACACACACACACACACACACACACACACCTGTGCTCCCTACGGTGCAGACCCAGAATGAACAAATGCATGCACACCCACACCCACACACACCAGTGTTCCTTATGGTACAGACCCAGAACACACGTGCGCATGCACACACACACACACACACACCAGTGTTCCCTACGGTGCAGACCCAGAATGAACGAATGTACACACCCACGCATGCACGCACACATACACAGCCCCAGTGTTCCCTATGGTGCAGACCCAGAATGAATGGATGCACGCACACACACACACCAGTGTTCCCTACGGTGCAGACCCTGAACGCGCGCACGCATGCACACACACACACACACCCACCCACCCATATTCCCTATGGTGCAGAGAAAGAACTCAGGTGGCCAGGGCACACGACTGCTGGAAGGCAGAGAGCTGCCCGGGAAGAGAACCCGGAGGTCTGGCGCACGCACCAGAGGCGCCGCCTTACAACACCAGGGAGAGTGCACACAGCGAACGAGGGGACAGCCCAGGGCTCCCTCAAGGCTAAGAGGAGTCTGTGTTTCCACTTGTCAGAGAAGAAAAATCTCCTAATCCCCAGAGCACTCAGAATGGTACTGCCTCTGCAGACGCGACAGAAAGTTAAACCTTCAGCTGTTCTTATCACTTTAAACAACATTTGAAAGGATAAGATTATTTCCAAGTAACCTAACTGTACCTCAACATAAAGCTCAAAATACATTTAAGGGCTTTCTGAGTGTCCCAGTGGTTAAGGATCCGCGTGCCAAAGCAGGGGACGCAGGTTCAATCCCTGGTCCACAAGATTCCGCACGCCGTGGGGAACTGAGGCTGTGAGCCACAGCTGCTGAGCACACACGCCCGAGCCCGCGCGCTGCAACAGGAGAAGCCGCTGCAACGAGAAACCGGAGCACGGCTAGAGGAAGTCCGCACGCAGTGGCGAAGACTGGAGACAGCCAACAATGAATACTTAGGAAAAAAACCAAGACTGTGCTGAAGAGTACAAAAATACCCAGCACCCAAAACGGTAAATTCACAATGTCTGGCATTGTGAATTTTGAAATTGTGAATTGTGAAAACTACCAGATACAGAAAAGTCTGAAAATGCAAGGAGAGAAACCAATCACCAGGAATAAACCCAGCAACGACCGACAGCAGAGCTGAGAGACCGTGCGCTGTCGCGAGCAGCCTCCAAGCGGAGCGCCTGCCGCTCAGCACCGAGCGCGCGCTGGAGGAGGCGTGGGGTGGCTCACGAGGACACTGGCGGACCGCGCAGGAGACAAAGCCAGCCGGAAGCAGGGGAGCCACAGTGTGATGCGCGAAGAGCAAACTTTCCACAGAGTTCCGCACCCAGCAGAAATGTGTCAAGAACAAAGGCAAAGCAAAGATTTTTTTCAGATATACAAAAGCTGAAAGAATTCATCACCAGCAAACCTGATTGCAAGAAATGTTAAAAGGCAATCTCTCAGCTGGAAGGAAATGATAATAGGTGTGTACCTGCAATTATAAAAAGGATTAAACAACACCAGAAACAGTAATATATTTGGAAAATATAAATTTTTAATTTCTTAAATCTCCTAAAAGGGTAATTACTTAAAGTGGAAATAGTAACAAAGTATTATGGGGTTTATAACCTGCAGAAATAAAATTTATGATAACAACAGCTTATCAGTAGAAAGAATAAATGTTGAAGGGCTCTGTGCCATGAAGGGCATGATTTCACCTGAAGGCAGACTGAAATATGCCGGAGATGTGGCTCAGAAACTCTAAGCAAACGTGAGAGAGAAGTCGCTCGGTCGTGTCTGACTCTGCGACTCTGTGAACTGTAGCCCACCAGGCTCCTCCGTCAATGGGATTTTCCAGGCCAGAGTACCAGAGTGGGTTGCCGTTTTCTTCTCCAAGGGATATTCCCCACCCAGGGATCGAACTCAAGTATCCCGAATTGTGGGCAGCCTCTTTACCCTCTGAGCCACAAGGGAATCCTATAAACTCTAAAACAACCACTAAAAAAACAAACAAAAAAGTTACAGCCAGTAACCCAACAAAGCATATGTCATCACTGAAAGATAAACTGAACCTAAAAGATGGCATAAAAAAGGAAACAGGAAATGAGGAAGAGATGGGATAAATTGAAAACAAACAGTTAAGACAACAGATTTTAAACCCAATCACATCAACAATTACACTAAATGTAAATGGACTAAACATTCCAACTTAAATACAAAGACTGTCAGATTAGAAAAGAATCCCCACTCCGCACTGCTTAAAGGGAACCCCTGAAAGGCGGCAGCTAGCCCCTTAGTTTCGCCCAGCTCTTTGCGACTCCATCTACTGCAGCCCACCAGGCTCCTCTGTCCAGAAGAAGACTGGGGTGGGTAGCCACTTCCTTCTCCAGGGAACTTCCCAACGCGGGGATGAGACCCAGGTCTTGCGCACTGCGGGCGGACTCTCGTGACTGAGCCGCCGGGGAAGCCAAGGCTGCTGAAAAGAAACCCTTATTCAGTGTTGAGTCACGCACCAGCTACCGCTTATGTGCTAACAGTATGAACACTTCACCTGCAGAGACCTGAAAACATCAATGTGCAGTATAAAGCAACAATGACTAATGGGTAGGCGGAAAGGAAGGGACATTTACAGGAGATGGACAAAGATCTGTAATTTTCAATTTTCCGCATTATCAGAGTCTGTTTTCTGTTGAAAGTACATACCATATACTATCAACATTTAATCCTCGAGTCAAAAGTTCCTCAAAAAATAAATGCTCTTTATCAAATAAACCATTCTCACTCAAATCAGATGTAGGCGATCCTATTAAAAAAACAAAACAAAAGCCAAAACCAACACCAACCAACCAAATACTTCCCTGGTATTGGCAGTAAGTCTGGACCACACGGGCCTAGGTCTACACAAAGAGCACTTGGTTCCATTCCCAGTTTGTAAGCCCTGGCTCCCCAAATTTCTAGCTGTGTGATCATGGGCAAGTTACCTAACTTTATGCTTCAACTTCTTCTTTAAACTGGAGGAAAACCAGAATAGTATAACTTTTTAAGGAGAATGCTTTCATTAGTTATCTATTTAAGGTCTATTTATAGCACAGGGAATCTACTCAATACTCTGTAATGACGTATCTGGGCAGAGTCTAGAAGAGAGGATAAAAGTATATGGAAAACTGACTCACTTTCTTGGACATCTGAAACACAACACTGTAAAATCAGCTATACTCTGATAAAAATGTTTTTAATTAAAAAAAACAACAGTGGCGACTTCCCTGGTGGTCCAGTGGTTGAGAATCTGCCTTGCACTGCAGGGGACACGGGTTCAGATTCCTGGTCAAGGAACAAAACTCCCACGCGCCACGGGGTAAGGAAGCCCAAGTCTGCCCACCCTGGAGCCACGTGCACTACCACCAGAGCTCCTGTACCTCACCAGAAGGTCCCGTGTGACAGAGGCAAATACAGAAACATCAAAGACAAAAGGTTCCACGTGACAGAGGCAAATACAGAAGTAAATATCTTTTTTTAAAAAAGTGTGCATGATTAACTCACTTTGCTGTATACCTCAAATTAACACGACACTGAAAATCATCTATACTCCAATAAAATTTTTTTAAAATAATGCATTTTTAGTATTAGTAGCTATTGCATAGTAAGGGCTCACTATGAATAGAGCTCTGTTACAAGTGTTTTATGTACAATACGTACTCAAATCCTAAAAACCTGTGAGGTCATAAGCACTTGTATCTCCATTTGACAAATAAGGAAACTGAGGTGCAGACATTTATGTTTCTCCCAAATTTACAGATCTACTAAGTGGGGAACTACAATTTTAATTTGATCTAATTCAGAACCTGTCACCTTAATCCATATGCTAAACAAATAACTGCTTTATAAACCTGTTTTCAAAGTTGCCAGTCTTTCACTCTAGACTATGAACTATTTAATGGTAAGAGCTCTGCCTTCTTTCTGGGTAAACCGAGACTCCAGCACACAGGGAGCGTGAAGCCCGTCAGCAGAAGGGGCTGATGGACCCGGCATGCACAGTTCGGTCTGTCACTGACTAGGGCGTGGGCAGCAAAGAGAAGCCTGGTGCTCTCTGCCAAACACACCAGCCCTCAGCTCTGCCACTGCAGGAAGGTCACGCCACCTCCCCAGATGTAAGTGTTCTCATTCATAAAGTGAGGAACCGGACTAGAAAAACTCAACTCTGAAATTTCCAGGAAAAGCCTATCACTCTTTGGAAGAAAGAACCAGAGTTGCCTCTGACCAGGAGAATCGAACAGCTTAGTTTTCAGCCTAAAATTTACAGCCCTTTTATTTCTTCTTTAAAATTGCTTGCTCCTCCAGACTAAGACCTTCAACAGGACCTCGGCCTACCCTGTGTCACTTACTTGTGTTACAGGGACGGCATCTGATGTTCAATGAGTGAATGCATTATCAGTGAAAATTTATGAGAAATAAATGAAATGAAAAAATATTTTATGGAAAACTCTAAATCAGCTGTTTCCAAAAGTTTTTTGAATGGATGGCTACTGTTATTAGCTGAATGTTCACTTTAAATATATCTATTTAAGTTATAAAAACTGCTCTAAAAACTTGTTCACAAGACTTTAAAATGCTTCAGTTCTTGCTGTTTCAATATATTTCAACTACATCTAAGCAGCTTTTGTTCCGAAAGGACCATAGAACATAAAACATGGTCGTATAACATCAGTAGTAAACTCTCAGAAACTTTTTCCTGAGATACACGTATCTTGTCTATGTTACGACTAGATCACAAAAGCAGCAGCTGAAGTCATCAGACACAGCTCAGCACTGAGGGAGAACAGGTACTGAACCCCTCTGCCCACCTTCCTCCAAATGCCGTTGGATACAAAGCTGCTACAAGCTGAAATAAACCGTTTTCTTTGTGGATTGTTTCTGTTGATTATGCAGAGAACCACACACTGAAATTTAACACACTCTCAATTCACCAGGGTTCAATTATTTACGAACTGATTAAAGCTATACACATCGTTACCCTGAGGTTTTCCTTCTAAAAGTTCAAAAAGTAAAGAAAAAACCGTTTCCCAAACTGACCAACTATCTTTTTATTTTGTTCAGTAATTTACGATTATGCCATGAAAACAGAAATCAGGACCCTAAGTATACTACAGGCAAGATATACACTATATGCCTTCTGGCAACTGGCCTGTGCACAGTCCTAACGCAAGTGTCTGAACACTCCCCTGGCGATGATGAGTCGCTGGGATGGGCTGTGGCTTCTGAATATTTTTTAAAATGTTACATACAACTGAGAAAACCATTCGAGAACCACGGCACTAAACACACACCCCTCGGGCCTTCCCGGGCGGCGCAGCAGCCGAGAGTCCACACGCCCAGCTCAGAGCACCCGAGCTCAAGCCCTGCTCAGGGAACTAGGCCCTGCATGACTCAATTAAGCCCCAGCAGAGCCAAATAAATTAATATTAAAACAAAGCACACACTTAATGTTCACTTGCTTTAAGCAAGTAATTAACTCAGTGTCTTCTACATTTTAAGTCTTATTGATTCAAACACTGATTCTTCATACTGATTTGTATGTATTCCAGGATATACCACAAGTCCTAAAACAAAATTCAATATAAATTTACTTTAATTTTTAAAAGAAATTCCTCAACGTAAAAGAAGGGAAAGGGAACCCTGTAGCTCCTTTTTAAAGCTCCGAGATATGGCAAACGTCAATGGCTTTAGTAAACCCAAAGCCAACTAATGACATCTACCATAATTACCCTCCTAAAACTAAGTTTCTGAAACGTGTCCTCCTCATACATTACAAAGTTAGAAAAGAAAAAGGTTCCAGCCTTGGTCTGTCTTTTCCGCTTACCTATTAGGTGAAGACATACTAACTCAAAAGGGCTACCCCGGTGACTGAGCAGCAAAGGTTCTGCCTGCAACGCAGGAGACGCACCCAGATGTGGGTTCGATCCCCGGGTCCAGGAGACCCCTTGGAGGAGGGCATGGCACCCCACTGCAGTGTTCTGGCCTGGAGGGCTCCAGAGAGGGTCCACAGAGTCGCAGAGCTGTGGGGCTCCCGGCACTGCGTGCAGTGCGCACCCAGGGCGCATCGGGACTGCAGGACCGACCCCGAGGCGGATTCTCCATCATGAAGACAGTGTAAGCAAAGTGTAGGAAAACCCACTATCCAGTTTCTCATCGCAAAGGGACCAGCAGACTAGGGGAGGGAGGTCAGCAGCGACCTCAGAGGGGCAGCTCGAGACGGGCCTGAGGCTCCTGAAGGGGAGAGGAAGGGCTCCAAGTGACAGAGTGAAGCGACTTGATACGGTTTACAAAAACTGCCCTGAACGGTGACGAATCCTTGCCCTACGCAGAACTTGGTAGGGGTTATTATCTCCAGCTCACAGATGAGAAAGTTGTAAGGGGCTAGGTGGTCTGCCCAGGTTAGAGCGCTCAGGGGCAGAGTTAAGATGTGAATCACATTTTGGGAGACTAGAAAGCCAGCTCTCCTCAGCAAAGACAACGGGTTGGCTTTGTAATATCGAAGCAGTGCCGGGTCTTGCCCCAAGACATCGCAAAAACCATCTGCACAACAAGAGTCAAGCTGTTAAGTCGCCAATATCAAAAGTTGACACTGTCTGATGTAAAACTTTCAGTATCTTAAGGCAGCCTTCTTCACTCAAGCCTGCAATTTCTTCCCATGGGCAGCAGAGTCTGCGGCGGAACGCAGCAGCTCACCCTCCTGCCAGCTTCGCTGACGCTGCCACTGCTCTGCAGCGTCCTTCTCTCTGGCCGACACTTGGTACTTGGCCCACTGCTTCAGGATGGCTCTCAGACCAAAGGTGCTGCCTGAATCACTGTTAACCATCTAAAAATGGGGAAAACAAAGTTCTCGAAAATGAGAAGTCAAATTAAAGTAATTTATGTATCGCATGTAATTAATTAATGTAGCTGCTTCTAAAGGTGTTTAGGAAACAAATTCTCCCACTGGGATAGTCTATTAAATTCTTACTTTTTAATATATGACTATCAATGGTTCATTTTCAAGGGAGGCACACCCACGACTTTTTTTTTTAGCTTAGAACAGCAGCACAAAACTTCTCTTCAAGTAGTACAAAATAAAAAATAAACGTCTCCACTTTACACTAGGTAGTCCTGAGACACTGAGGGAAAAGAGAAAAAGGGAAAGACGGGCAGTGCTGCAGTTAAAACGCGTGCTCCCAGCCCAGGAGAAGCGGCCCTTCTCCCGGCTGAGCACGCTCCAACAGGCTGTTTGCATCTACGGCACTCCCTGGACGGCCATCAGAAAACTGAAGTCTATTTTTAGACGTGCTCCTTTTTCAGGAAGACCATCACTTATTCCTTTCCCCACTTGGTAAACATCTGAGCACCGACCATTTTCCCGACACTGTGCGGCTGGGTGGCTGGCACGGTCCCATCCTCAGGAGGCACAGAGTGCTCAGGAACCTCAACAGCCAGTTATTAGGAACCAAATGGACAGGTTCCTTCCATTTTCTTAAATTAACCATCAACACTGACTGGTGTTATTTGGACCAGTGACCTAACTAGCTGGTTGGTCCAGGGGTCAATCAAACAGCACTAACTGGGCCCTCACCCAGAAGTTTTGGAACTGGACCGAAAAAAAAAGGCAGCTTCTCCCTGAGGGGGGCAGGCAGCAGCGACCTGCGGTGTGAGAAAGACGAGGCCCGAGCACAGAGAGCAGTGCAGACAGGACGGAGGGCGAGGACCCCGCCTCCGCTGTCACCCAGAACGTCCCAGGTCAGACGGATGCCGTCACACGCCTGCACCTGAACTCGTGTTACCTGCAACACAGACAGTCTTAGGGAGTAACAAAGCGGAACGGTGGAGAACACTGGCCCTGAGCCGGAGGGCCTGGGCTCCTCTTCAGCCCTCCACTCACTCGCCACCTAGAACCCGTGCGT
Source organism: Oryx dammah (assembly GCF_014754425.2). Classification (NCBI taxonomy): domain Eukaryota; kingdom Metazoa; phylum Chordata; class Mammalia; order Artiodactyla; family Bovidae; genus Oryx; species Oryx dammah. The sequence continues at coordinate 40,684,877 of NW_024070191.1, forward strand.
TCATTCTATCGGCTGTAAAATGGGCCTGACAGCGCCCACCAATACAGACGCTTTAAATTTTGGATGATTTCTCTACGTTTGAAGCAAAGCTTGCCCCACAGCAGCTCCTGCTTCTGCTGTCCCAGCGGCACAGCCCGCACCCCACACCCCTGCTGCTCTGGGGGGGAGGGGGGCGGCACACACCCCTGCCGCTCTCGGGGTGGGGGGAGGGGCGGGGTGGGAGGGGCAGCAGACACCCCTGCCACTCCCAAGGGGGGGGGGGGGGGCGCAGCACACCCCTGGGGAGGGGGGAGGCACACAAAGGCAGGGGCACCCTCACGAGAGGCAGGCTCCACGCTGGTGACTGGAGCAGAGCAGTGAGGGGTGGCCCACAGCCCCAGGCACCACACAACCAGAACCCAAACTGCCCCACCCCAACGTTTAGTCACACGGCCCTTCCTTACGTTCTGTTCATTTTCTAAACCTAAAGATTTCACCACGTTTTCAGACTCAACAGATGATTTCAGCTTGCCAAAAACAAATTATCCCTGACTGGTATAGACTTTACTTCATTATTTGTGATTTTATTTTTGCATATATAACAGGAATTGGGCAGTTAGACTACTGACATCTGTAAAACGTAAATCTATTTATAGTATCTAACAACTGAGACACTACACCCATCCGTCGTCCTGTCAAGGGGTTATCAGGAGACCTGACACAGAGTTGAGAATAAAGGTGAATAGCATCCTGCAGGGCTCACTGAACTCGACTAAAGCGTGGCCCAAGCACGGCCCAGAGAGCAAGCATTTAAGAAATCAATGGCGCTAATAAACAAGCAGCTAATACAACTCAGGACCCCAAAAACGCTATTAAACAGTGAGCAGAAGACCTGCGCAGGAGTGTTTCCAAAGACCCACGGATGGCCAACGGGACACCAGAAGATGCCCAATATTATCAACCATCAGAGAAGCGCACACCAGACCCACGACGCAACAGCACCACACACCCATCAGAATGGCCATCGCCAGAAAGTCTACAAGTAACAAGTGCTGGTGAGGGTGTGGAGGAAGGCAATGCTCAGGCACCGTGAGTGGGCGTAAAGTGGGGCAGCCACTGCGGAGAGCAGGGTGGAGAGTCCCTGAGAAACTAAGAACCACTACAGCACCCCACAATCCCGCTCCCAGGCACAGACCTGGAGAAAGTTGTAACTCAAAAAGATACACATACCCCAGCATTCCCTGCAGCAAAGTCATAACTCAAAAAGATACTTGTACCCCAGCGTTCCCTGCAGCGTTATTTACGAGACAAGATACGGAAGCAACATTAGTGTCCATCAACAGAGTGGATAAAGGTGAACAACACACAATGGAATTATTACTGAGCCATAAAACAGAATGAAATTCTGCCATGTGCAACAACATCGATAGACCACAGGGTATTATGCTTAGTGAAATAAGTCAGACAGGAAAAAGGCAAATATTCTACGTTATCACTTTCATGTGGAATCTAAAAAAAAAAAGAATGCACGTACCAAAACAGAAACAAACCGACAGACACAGAGAGCAAGTGAGGGGATCCCAGCTGGGAAGGGGGTATGGGGGAGTCAGGGGCGTGGGATCAAGATACAGAGCACCATGTATACAAGAGATAAGCAACAAGGACATACTGGGCCGCACAGGAAACAAGCTATTACATGTGGTAACTTTCAAAGCAATATAATTTATAAAAATACTGAATTACTATGTTGTATACCTGAAACATAGTATTGTGAATAACCATACTTTAATTTAAAAAAAAAGAGGGTTCCACCTTGTGCGCTATTGGTGGGAAGGAAAACAGTTGTTGAGGATGGAACTTCCTCAAAAAACTAAAAACAGAACTATCCTATAATCTGGGAATTCCACTTCTGGGACTGTCTGAATACAGCCCAGGTCCACGGCAGCATTATTCCCAACAGCCAGGATACAGAAACCATCCAAGTGCCCCCTTGAGAGAGGCACGAAGATGCACCAGCACACACACAGAAACATCACTCTGCCATGAAAAGCCTACAGTGTGCTCCTGCAGTAATGTGAATGGACCTGAGCGCACGATGCTGAGCCAAGTCACAGAAAGGCAGACGGCGCGTGATCTCACTGACACGTGGAATCCAACACCCCAACACCAAGCTCACAGACAGAACAGACTGGGTGAAGGGCGTCAGAAAGCACAAGTTCTCAGTAAGAAGGCACAGGGCGGCCCCAGACAGCATGGAGGCTGCAGTCAACGCCAGTGCACAGGGAACACTGCCTGCAGAGAGCACCTCAGTGGAGAAGGCGGCGGCACCCACTCCAGTGCCCGTGCCTGCAGAGTCCCAGGGACGGGGGAGCCTGGTGGGCTGCCGTCTGTGCGGTCGCACAGGGTCAGACACGACTGCAGAGACTTAGCAGCAGCAGCCGCAGCAGAGTCTGTC
>NW_024070191.1:40687320-40706490 GCF_014754425.2 Oryx dammah
GACACGACTGCAGAGACTTAGCAGCAGCAGCCGCAGCAGAGTCTGTCTCAGAAGTCCTCATCACAAGGAAGGTCACCTGGAGCTATGTACGGTAACTCGCTAACTGGACTTGCTGTGGTGCTCATTTCAAAACACACACCGACACCCAGCCCTGCGCCGTCTTCCTGAAGCTAAAATGCTGCATGTCAATTACGCCCCAGAAAGAAGTCAGGAGCGAGACCAAGAGCGGGGAGGGAGGAAAGCACAGAAAACAGGGTTCTGAAGGGTCAGAGCACGAGTTTAACAAAGCATACATACATGATGTTTCCAAAGATATTTTCTTGGCAGAACTGTTTTCAAAATTACTCTAGGGCCCAAACCCCAGGTGGGCCACCGCAGAGGTAGCACCAGGGGAGGGCAGGCCAGGTGTGTCTGGAGTGATGGCCAAGTCCGGGGCGCCTCTTCCTGGAACCCAGCTCCGCGGTTTCTCCTAGGCCTGTTTCGGCTTCTCTTTCAGATGGTCTTATTTATACGAAAGAGCACACGTAGGGATGTGAATGCAGCCTGTGGGGAGAACAAGCGAGGCCCCATTTCTGACCTTGAGAAATAGGTCAGCCCTCTTCAGACCCCTTCCCTTCTCAGGGCAGAGCCTTCCAGAGCCCCAGCCTCCCTCCATGGATGCCCCCAGCCCGTGAGCCCTCCACACCCCCATCCTCCCTGTCGGCCCCTAGCAGCGCGGCTGGGGCTGCCCCTCAGGCCGCCAGCCGCCCCCATCCGCCCCAGCTCAAGCTGTGGGACTGCTGGGGCTCTTCCCTCCTCTCCACCCTCAGCTCTGAAGGCGGGCTTGGGCTCCCCACCCCCCAGGTGTGCTTGGTCAGAGGCATGACTGGGAATCACTGCCGTCACAGCACAGAAAGCTCAGACGGAAGGGAAGTATGATGAAGAGAAAACACTGAACACAGTCCTGTCCCATGAGCTTTACTATACAGTGTCCAGCTCACTACCCGCGTTATGCCATTTTATGCTAAGAACATCTATCTCCAAACAATCTAACTCAGCGCTACACATAGAGAGACACAAACAAAAGCTGTTTATAATTTTAGTCAAGTGGCTTTCAGGACTTTGCTGGGGGCACAGTGGTTAAGAATCCACCTGCCAAAGCAGAGGACACAGACAGGGTCCCCCCCGTGCCACGGGGCGACTGAGGCCGTGCCCCACACTGAGCCCGCGGGCGCAGCTACTGAATCGCATACCCCGAGAAGCCACCGCTCAGCAGCGAAGACGGGCCCCCACTCGGCCAACTTGAGGAAGGCCGCACAGAAGCAACAAAGACGCAGCACAGCCCAAGGAAATGTCGTTCCTTTTTTTTTTTTTCCAAATTTTTTTTTCCTCATGGTGCCTGCTACTCTTAACATCTTATTGCAAAAAGTCATTTACATCTACCTCTTTTAATATAATGCAGCAACTTCCATGCCTTCACCAGCAAATGCTTCGACCAGCACTGCTAAGTACCCAAGTCGTGATCCCATTTTCTCCTTTTGATCTGAATTTTCAATCACTGGATACACTGTCTATTTTCTTAAAAACCACACCTATACTTAAAATCTTAGGGATATATATTACGTTTATGCGAAGTGGCAGAAAGAGTCCTATTTCTATCCATGAAAGATTAAAACTGTCTGTGGTTTCATCACTTCAACTTGACTATAATTTCTTCAGTGACTAAAGAAACATCTATACAATTACTGCTAATCAGTATTCTGTTTCAGAATCAAACCTTTTAGGCGTCTCCTGGTGTTGGGCTCACGAAATAAAAAGTGCATGTGTGTTCAGCCGTACCCTACTCTTAAGCAACCTCGTGGACTATAGCCCTCCTCCAGGGGTCTCCCCAGCTCAGGGATCAAACCCTCATCTCTTGTGTCTCCCACACTGGCAGGTGGATTCTTCACCACTGCGCCACCTGAGGAGCCCAAGAAATAAAGCAATCAGGTCTTAAAGAAAACACAAACGGCGGTAACTGAGTGTGATCGACGTTGTAAAGAAGAGAGCATCAAGTGCCGCACGGCACAGATGAGAGTGCTGCGTGGGGTCAGTCACCTCCGCTGGGCTGTAAGAACAGTAAGGACGGGAACTGGAGCGGGAATGCACCAGGGAGTGAGATGAACGCGGCCAAGTTACAGAGGGGGAGGAACGAACAGGAGCCAGGCCTCCTGGGGTCAGCCTGTGAGGGATGTCTATACAGGAGACCCAGGCTCCATCCCTGGGCCGGGAAGATCCCCTGGAGGAGGAAATGACAACCCACTCCAGTATTCCTGCCTGGAGAATCCCATGGAAAGAGGAGCCTGGCAGACTGCAGCACGACTTGGCAACTAAACCACGCCACGCACCACACCCGCGGAGCTGGGCGCTGCAGGGCCCCGCTCGGAAACAGAGACGGCCACATGGCGCAACAAAAAGCCAGCTCGGCCCTCAGAAAGAATGGGGGCACTGAATCCAAAGGGCAGCCGGAGTCCTTCAGGCTCTTCAAGAGGAATGCATTGGTGATTAAACTATGCTGGAGAACACACAGAGGGGTAAACGGCCAGCCTGATGAAACAAAGTCAGTGGCTAACTTGTGAACAGCTTTGTCTTTTTAAATCTACACAGTTTAGCTGAGTAAAAACTGAATGGGCAGTATCGTGAAGTGAGGTCTAACTCAGAGGACGGTTAGGGAGGAGGCTCTAATGGGCCAGGGCCTAAACACCAGCTCCCCGAGTTGAGAGCCAAGTGATCTTGGGCTAGCTGCCTGACCATTTTAAGTTTCTCTTTCCTCATCTTTACAATGGGAATAAAAATCATAGTGACGTGTTAGCTGCTATCATCACTAAATTTTAAGCTATTTAAAAAATCTCCACAGCACAGAGTATGAGGCAGAAAGAAGCTGAACTAAGATACGTATGTGAACTCTAAAGTTCCAGGGGACTTCTTCTGGTGGTCCAGGGGCTGAGACCCTGCACTCCCCAATGCAGGAGGCCTAGGGTCCGATTCCTGAACAGGATAGCTAGATCCCATGGGCCACAACTAAAACCAGGCACAGTCAAAAACATAAATATTTTTTTAAAAGAGCTGTCCAGAGTATCATAAATCAGGCTTTCCCAACTGTTCCTTCATTATTTTGTGTAAAGTGAATACCCAGAATACTGGACACATTCATTCATTTTACAGTATAATTACCACAGTTCATTTAAAAGTAAAAAAACTTGAAGCGTTTTTGTATTGATTATTTTGTATTATTGGTGTAGCTTCCCTTCGAGCAAAATACCCATGTTTCATTTGCACTGAAATTGTGTCCCCTTTTAAACATTTTGGATGACATGCATAAATTCTAAGTGTGTAATTTTTTCTATAACGGTAAATAAGTGAAAAACAATTTCCTAGAGGCCTCCTAACTTAGCTGTTCTTAGGTCAGTCGAAAAACATCACGAGGACCATTTCTTCAGTAAGAAAACCTACTCTTCTGTAAGATATTATGTAATTTCTTATCAATGCAACTCCAAACCTCCTGGAATCATTTATTAGGATAGGCTGGAATTATATTTTACAGGTTATTTGTATAACATCAGAATTTCAGTAGCTAAAGTTTCAAACACACACCTGAGAATGATTAGAACACTAATCAATTTATTAGTAATATTACCTGTTTGGCCTACATGTCCCTGTTAGTTCAAGTATTTCCACTTTCATTAACTAAAACGTAGGGCAAACTATCACTCCACCGAAGAGCCTACCAAACCAAGGACACTGCCCACAGCCCCACTGCACAGACGCGGGGCTTCCGGCTGCGGGGAACGAGCCTGGAAGGGCCGCGGGAACTGAGGCGGGCCTGGGAGACCAGCAGGCTGCGCCCAGCCCACCGGGGCCGCACTGCCTGCCAGCCCAGCTCTGTCTGCGGCCCCTCGTCTGCTGGGGAGAGAGGCCAAGGTCCTGAGGCTTCGCCCCAGCAGCCCCGCGCCACCTGCCCTTCAGCTGGAAGCTGGGCAAGCAGGAGAGACCCAACCAAGAAGCCGCTTCTGTCGGCTACGCAGACGCCACAGGGCAGTCACTCTTGCCCACCTGGTGCGTCAGACAGGCAAGCAGAGCGCCGTGACACAGCCCCTCGCGGGTTCAGACACAGACTCTGGGCGGCACATCTCTCACTGTTATGAAATTTCCAGATGTAAGACGTCCAGACACAGCAGGCACGACAGAGCTACCCCATCCAGATACAATAGAAAGCTACATAAAGAAATGCCCGCGAATCTGCTCACAAGGCAAAAAACCCCAAAAAACAACAGGGGTATTTACAAAGAGTAACTCCATAAGCTCTCTTTTTATGAGCTGGAAATTCTGTGTGAGACTAGGCCACTCATCAGAGAAGGCAATGGCACCCCACTCCAGTACTCTCGCCTGGAGAATCCCACGGACCGAGGAGCCTGGTGGGCTGCAGTCCCTGGGGTAGCCAAGAGTCGAACACGACTGAGCGACTCTACTTTCCCTTTTCACCTTCATGCATTGGAGAAGGAAACGGCAACCCACTCCAGTGTTCTTGCCTGGAGAATCCCAGGGACGGGGGAGCCTGGTGGGCTGCCGTCTATGGGGTTGCACAGAGTCGGACACGACTGAAGCAACTTAGCAACAGCAGCAGGCCAATCATGGTGGTATAGACCATTCCTCTACTTAAAACTTTCCAATGGCCTTCTACTGGAATCAATGCAACCTGACGGCTGCCCACCTCACCTCCTGCTCCTCTAGACCCTCACGCACAGTGTCTAGGCTTCTATTTGTTGTCTTTGGACTTAAAAACGTCCTCTCGTGGCTGGCTCCCTGTCATCACTCAGGGCCATCTCTCCCAACTGGCCCTGTCACTCACTACGCCACTACTCTAACTCCTTAGTACTGCTCCCTGAAATTGCTTTTTTGTACACTTTCCTTCCAGTTTTATTGGCAAGTCACAGGCATACAGCACTGTGTAAGTTTAAGGTGTACAGCGTAACGTTCTGCCTTGTGAATACATCACAAGTGATGTTCACAGTAAGTCAGTATCCCTCATCTCATGCTGCACACAAAAGTAAAGAAACAGAAAACCTTTTTTTCTTGTGATGAGAATGGTTTTATACGTTTTTAAACTTGTTCCTCCTCCACATGCACGTAAGCTCCACGAGCACTGTTCCACTGCTCTATCTCGTGTACCTGGCGCAACAGGAAATGTTAGGACGAGCAACTGAGTGTGGTGTGCAGCAGCCTAACACAGCTGTGCTTTACCTCAAAGGGCCACCAGCTGGAGGACGCCGTGGCAGACTCGGAGCAGAGACTTGCAGAGCGCTCCACGGGCCCCAGGGACACAGGCAGGCGGGGGGCACCCGGCGCACCCCAGCTAGGCACTGATAACCGTGCCAGGCCTCAAGACACTTGCAAAACTAGTAGTAAGCTTAAACTTGAACAAACAAAAATTTGTCATCGCAGACAATTCTTCTGATGCAAATCACGTGTATTCAGAGTGTCATACGCTGTAAAAGTCATTCAAGGAACATAATTCACTAACCTGCAGGGCCTGGTGAACATCCGCTGGGGAATGAACCACACTTTCACAGTTCAGCCGACAGCGACTCACAGTCTGGAGACTCACAACCACATCTCTTCCTCACAAGTCCAGCATCACAAACCTTTCCGGTTCAAGTAAACGTGTTCAGAACAAACAGAAACCTTCCCCCAACTGGCTGTTTTATTCTGAAGGGACGGTGGGGAGGGGGGTGCACAGCAAGGACTAAGGAAGCCAGAAATGCCAGAGCAGAGCTATGAGGGTTTCAGCCCGAAAGGAAGTGGCAGACTAAGCCTGCATTGTGTCAGCGAGACTCAAGATGTGACTTAGCCCTTTAAACAACAAGACAGCATTTCTTCTCCTGCACCTCCAGGTCAGCCGACAAGTGTTATCATCGCACTGCACGGGCTGGCCCGAGCTCAGAGAAGCTTCAGAACTGGAGGGGCTTCCTCCCAGGTTCCAAAGTTTAACCTCTGGAAAGCTACGAGAGTTGGACTATAACCTCTAACTGTAGAAAGGTTTCAAGAGGAGCCCTGGAAAAAGACAAACGTAGTACTTGTCACCTGTGAATGCAATGTCACTCATCCCACAGTGAACAGGACACAGAAACAGAGAAGGGGGCATCCAATCCTCCAAGCCCCAGAGTCCCCGTCACAACAACTGACCTGGGTAACTTCTCAGGGCTTCTTTCATAACCACGCATTTTAACTTGCAAGCACTGTAAGACAGTAGTTCCTGCCAGTATGTCAGAATGCAAACAGTTACAGCACACAGCAGTAACAGAAATTCTTATATCCACAGAGCGTCCAGCAGCCATGGCCAGGAAGAACAAAAACCAATTTCAAATTCTGGTTCTAACGAGAACTGCGCCCTAGTGTGTGGTTTATTTTAAGACTGGCCCAGATTATTTGCCAGGCTGCTGGTCAGTTACTGTGTCTGACTCTACCACCCCGTGCTTCCCTGGTGGCTCAGACGTTAATGCGTCTGCCTGCAAGGCGGGAGGCCTCGGTTTGATCCCTGGGTCAGGAAGATCCCCTGGAGAAGGAAATGGCAACCCACTCTAGCATTCTTGCCTGGAGAATCCCCTGGACGGAGGAGTCTGGTAGGCTACAGCCCACGGGGTTGCAAAGAGTGGGACACGACTGAGTGATTTCACTTTCACTTTCTTTCACTATGACCCCACGGACTGCAGGCCAGGCTCCTCTGTCCACGTGATTCTCCAGGGAAGAATACTGGAAGGGGTTGTCATTTCCTTCTCCAGAGAATCTTCCCTGCCCAGCGATCAAGCCCACCATCTCCTGCAATGGCAGGTGAATTCTTTACCACTGAGCCACCTGTGAAGCACTTGGCAATCATGTAATAAATACCCTTTGGATGTGAAAACATCTCAGCGTTCTGAGCCACAAAGCAGCGGCAGTTCTGGGAGCCTGCCAATCAGGCTGAAGAATAAACGTATGCATTCTGAGGACTTTCCTTAAAAGGGTCACTCAGGAAAGGACTGAGGCCAAAGCAGAATTGCATCCTATCAGCAATACAAGGCGCTGCTGCCCTTCTGCCAGTCTCTGCTCACACATTACTATCAGCACATTAAGGCACATTTGCCCAACTGGTTACGCAGGTTGGAGGAAAAGCTCGCTCTCATGTTTATGTGTGTGTGTATATATATATATATATATATATAAAATCCTCCTGGGTGCTTGTTATAAAACAAACGTTTTCTTTCAGAATCTTTGATGGTCACCACTTGAACCATCTTCTTTTCTTTAGGTCAACGTGTTCTAGCAGAGTCAGCTAAGAAATAAAATCTTACAAAGCCAATTCCAGTGACCTTCCTAACACTGACAGACATTTCCATAAAGGAAGAAGGGTTATGAGTGGTGGCAGGAGAAATCTAAGTTACTTGGGGAGCAAAGTGCCACGTAACCAAAACCCTTGTGGTTTCACAGTTACTGTCTTGCTCTGCCAGTACCTAATGCTTCCGTGACGCCAACAAATACTCTGAACGAGCTGAATGTCGTCTCCCAGCCCAGAAAAGTTCTTTATTCTGTCGTCAACTCCCAGACCTTTGCTCTCACTCTTCCAGGAGGTCTAAGCCACTAACTTACCCAAACGACCCCATCTACTGGAGGCCAGGCTCCTCTGCCCATGTGGTTCTCCAGAGAATACTGGAACGGGTTGTCATTTCCTTCTCAGGTTCGACCCAGAGGTGGAACCGAGGCCCCCCCGCCCTGCAGGCGGACGCTTTCCCGTCCGAGCCACCGGGGGAAACACGGGGTCGCAGAGGCAGGCGCAGCTGAGGAGCTGACCGGCAGGCGGGCAAATGACCCGGGCCAGTCTCAGTGAGACACCGCGCCACACCACGCGAGCCGGCACCGGGCCACAAGGCGGAGGCTCCCCACCGTAGAAGTGAAGGCAGGCTCTGCTCTGTGTCATCAGTTTCACCTTACAAATTTGTCAAAATTATCTGAATAAGAGAGATCATAAATAATTTCTCCTCCAAATACTCATTTACTATAATGACCTCTGCTTGTTTTAAAAAGTGAAAATATCAATCATAATCCAAAATTCCACTTTTGAACAAAGTGGAACAATGTCAATAAAATACAGTGTATTTTGGAGTTAGTGCTTTGACTGACAACTTTTGTGAGGTGAGTAAACAGACACCAACCAGATCCCTTAGGACAGCTGTGCAATCCCCCACCCCTGCTCCAACTCGGAATGGGAACCTGGCATCTGTTTCTCTGCATAACTGCTATTTAAACATGGGGCTCTGATGTGAAGAACCAGGTAAGACCAACATTTGCACTGTCTTATATGAAACTATTACCCACGCGCAGCGGAAACTCCAGGTGTCTTACTGCCCGTGGCTTATGGTGTGCAATTTACAAGTATGCGTCTTGAGAATCCACCTCAGAAAACGGGTCAGTTTCAATTATCAAGTTACACAGCCCCAAGAGTGCCTGGGATAATCTGAAACAAATTAATAAAATGGGACTGGAAGATGATTGGAAAGGTGATGCTTGTAAGATCTTTAAGAGTTCCAGGTACATTCAGTGTAAGACAATGTAACAGTCAACCTTAAAAGGCTGAAGAAAAAATCGACTATGATGAATAACTTCCACTGTGTTAAAAGCAAACACAGAAACCCATTTATTCTAGGGTATTCACAAATGTGAAGAGCACAGACCACTGCAAACCAGAGCAGGTAAGAAAGTTTAAGGATGGCAGCGGCAATTCACTGATCTTCCAATTTATCCACTGCCTAGTATTTTCAGACCAAGTCCAGCAGAAGGGATTTATCAAAATACAGCATACGAGCCTCTGCACTGTTTACACGTGGCATCCAGGCCACAGGTGTTAGCCGCAACGATCACAAAGGCCTCGAATCTAGGGAAGCGGGAACTTTTCTGCTGGAGGGAGGGAAAAGGAACCCCCCCCCCAATCCTTCTGAGAATTCACTGAAAATGATAGACCCCTTCCCGAGAGAAATAACATACACAACGTTAAGACCAATTACACTAGTGTAGAAATCTGGCAACACTGAATCACTTCCCTGGATAAACACAATGAAATCTGCTAGTTGGGAAGAGTAACACAAATAAACACCTTTTCCTTCTCGACAGCCAGCCCCTCTGTTGGCTCTGCCTCGTGAAGGTCACCAACAACGAGAAGGCATAAAACCCGACAGACCCCTGCTGGTCTCCGCTTCTCCCACCTCAGCAGCACTGCTTCAGAGCTGATGGCCACGCCACTCAAAACTCTTCCCACTCGCTGCTTCCTGACCCCCGTCTCTTCCTTTTCCTTCTTTCTCTCTGTCTCCTCCTCTGGCTTCTCCTTCAGTCTCCACCACCTCTGTCTAGAAGGTGTCCGAGTCTTCATCCTGACCCTCTTCTCGCGCCTTCCTCTCCAGGTGACCTGGAGGCTTCTGAGAGCCTCCACAAGCTGGCTTCTCCCAAGTGCACACATCTCAACGCTCTGGGTCTCGAGTCCATGCTCCTCCTCAGGAAAAGGAAAGGGAAGTCGCTCAGTCGTGTCCGACTCTTTGTGACCCCTCCATCCATGGGATTTTCCAGGCAGGATACTGGAGTGGGTTGCCATTTCCTTCTCCAGGGGAACCTTCCCGACCCAGGGATCGAAGCCGGGTCTCCCACGTTGCAGGCAGACGCTTTACCATCTGAGCCACCAGGGAAGGTGACTGATGCGCCAAACTACCAAAAAAGCAGCTTAGGCCTGGCCCAGGAGAGCTCTGCACCCCCTGTAATTACAGTATGAATGGACAGTATGCTGCCCAGGTAACAAAACCCAGTGATAACTTACAGTCATGCAAAGTCAACAGGACCCTCCTGACGGAGAGATCACCTTGGCCTCCTGCAAGTTTATCATAAGCTATGTAACGTGGCACAGGGCTTCCCTGGCGGCTTAGTGGTAAAGAGTCCACCCAGAATGCAGGAGACGTGGGTTCGATTCCCTGGTCAGGAAGATCCCCTGGAGAAGCAAATGGCAGCCCACTCCAGTATGCTTGCCTAGAGAATCCCATGGACAGAGGAGCCTGGTGGGCTACAGGCCACAGAGTCACAAGCAGTGGGACATGACTCCGCGATTCAACAACAAAGTGTGGCAGGGCCTCTGCAACAACCCACTGTCACTGGCACATTTCCAGCAAGGAGCTGTCCGCACAGGGCGGCTCCCGGATAGCAGCTCTCCAGCGAGGAGCCCTGCCGAGAGCCTCGCCTCTGCAGGAGGAGGTTTCCCCAGGGGCTGCTGCTTCACCTCACTGCACGGGAGGGGAAGAGCAAGCACGGGCTCACCGCGCAGCCCCGCCTCACTCGCTGGTGCTGGAGGCTCTGTCAGATGCCTCCGGCGGTGCCAGCAACTGCACGCACCCCACTCTGGAAAGGCTCTGGGCACAGGGAGCCCCTCGGGGAAGCCCAATTTACTCAGCACCCCTAAACCCATGCTCACTTCTTGGCAAACAGTAATCTTTTGAAGTCAAAACCCATGAACAAAGGTACTGGCGTTTTCTGCATACATCTTCCCACACAAGCCACAGCACTGGCTTTCGTACCCCCCCGAGTTCCTCTGTGACGCCGGGAAGGTGAAAATTGCCAAGACAGACGGGAAAGACTGCCAGCAATGGACAGCTGTAAACTGCAACGGCCGTCTCTCCAGCTCTTTCCAGGACTTTCTGAAGAGGGTAATGAGGGCGTCCCATTGAACCATCAGACTCAAGCTGGGGTTCTGTGTTTGTATTTAATTTAACAAACGTGTATTGTTGTTTACTCTCTCTTGGACAATGTAGGGATGCAAAGACGTCATCCCTGCTCTCAAGGAACTTCAAGTCTCCCAGGAAAGAACGGAAAAGCACGGGGCAGGTGCTGCCTCTCCAGCAGCTGGAGTGCTCCCGGAGGGCCACGAAGGCATCAGTGCTCTAGACACGGCCCCTCCACCATCAGGTTCGGGCCAGCAGCCTTCCAAAACACACGCTTTTCCCCTTCCCATCTCCCAGGTGGCGCTAGTGGCAAAGAGCCCGCCTGCCCGAGCAGGTGACAGGAGACACAGGGGTTTGGTCCCTGGGCCCAGAGGAGCCCCTGGAGCGGGCACGGCTACCCACTCCCGTGTCAGTGCCTGGAGAAGCCCATGGACAGGAAGGCCTGGCAGGGGACAGTCCACGGGGCTCAAAGAGTTGGGCGCGACGGCAGTGGCTTAGCGCTCACTTTCCCATCTCAGGTCTGACCCTACTGTCTTCCCTACAAACTGTGTTCAAAAAACCCTGCCGCTCCCTCTCCTGCCTTCTCACGCTTTTCCTCTCCGTCTACAGAGCGCGCGCTGATGCTTCAAGGCCACAGGAGAAACTTCCCTGCCCTCCCCTACGGCTCAGAGCTCTCCCCTACTTGGCCGGGGCCTCACCGCTCCCCTATCCCTCAGAGTGCAAATCTCAACTCTCCTCCGCCCCGGGCAATTGGGCGGATCTCATCACCCACCTTCACATCTACGGGAGACACCCACTGCCAGCCCCAGCCTTGGCACTCCGCCAGCCCACCTCAAACTCAATGCACAGAACCCCCCACACAGGTGTCCCAACGCCCACAGCTCACTTCCAAATGGTTCTGCAAAATAGAGATGAGACAGAGGCAAAGCACAGGTAAAGTTTTAACAGCTGATATATGCGGGTGAACGCTGGTGCTCCCTGTAATATTCTTTCAACTCTTCTGTAGTTTGAAAGTTTCCAGATTTAAAAAGTTGGGGGAAAAGAATATGTGGGATCAGAATAAAAACAGGAATCGTGGTTGCTGTTCTCTGGGCAGTTTGTAAGTCTAGCTTGCCTCATCTCAATAGGTGAGGCAGATCTGAGAGCTCGATGGCTGATAATAACAAGCCCAAGTGTACCATCAGCATGCAAGTCCTGACTGACGCCTGTCAGGGAGCAGCAGGGCGCTCAGCGCTGTGAGTACAGGGTCCACAAGCACTCACCCCGGGAGCGGGAGCCATCTCCCGGCCTCCCCAGCCTGTGCTCAGGGCACCACCGTCCTGCCCGGACCCCTGGGCCCTCTCAAGCCGCCCACACCTCAGGGGCCAAGGTCTGTGCTTCCAGTAGTCTCCACTGCTCTCCCCATCCCAGGCCCACCTGCCCACCTGGACTCTGCGGCAGGAGTCCCCCGCAGCCCTTGCTTCTCTGTCTGCTCAGCTCTACCTGGAGCATACCTCTGGTGAGTCACACCGAGGCCTCCGGGTGGCCCTGGGGAGCACACGTTTCGTCGCTGCTTCTCCCACCCCTTCTCACGGCCTCGTCTGTCGTTCGTAGCTGTCAGGTTACGTCCAACTCTTTGCAACCCTGGGGACCACAGCCCACCAGGCTCCTCTGCCCACGGGCTCTCCCAGGCAAGAACACTGGAGCGGGTTGCCATTTCTCCTCCAGGGGATCTTCCCCACCCAGGGACGGAACCCACGGCTCCTGCTCGTCGGGAAGGTTCTTCACCACTGAGCCCCCCGGGAAGCCCCTGGCCACACGCTGGCTCCCTGGCGCCCAGCAGCGCCCTGGCTGCTTTCCTCTGTGACCCCATGGCCTGCACAGGCACCCCTTCTCCCCCAACAGGCTCCCTCACACTCCCCACTCACTTCGGCTCTCCTGCGCCGCCCGACACAAACTCTCACGCCAGGAAATACCGCACTCCTCTGAACCTTTAAAATAATGTCACATGCACTTACTACTTTGCAAGTACTACTGATACCTCCAAGCACAATCCAGAATCTGTATGTGTATCTCTTACCAAAATTCCTCAACAACGAAGTCCCTGAAGGCAGTGACTTTTCACATGTGACAGGCACTCAAGGTTTATGACAGGAACCTAACATTCCTTTACACAAATCCAAAAAAACCGTAGTGTTGCCTCCTAAACCACAAACAGTTTTCCCTTAAGGTGCCAACGACATTTTAACAGCAGTATAGTCTTTTTCTTTTTCCCTCTTTTAGTGTGGTAAAATCTCTAATACAAAATTTGCCATTTTAAACCCCCTGAAAGTGTAAAATTCAGTACCATTAATTACAATGACAACATTGTGCAACTATCACCACTATCTGTTGGCAAAATTTTCATCACCCCAAACAGAAACTGCCCGTTAAGAAATAACTACCTATTCTCCCTTCCTCCTGCCCCTGGGAACCCTCCAATCTGCCTGTTCTAATTATTTCATCATGTAATTGGAATCACATAATAATGTTTGTCCTTCTGTCTAGCTTATTTTCCAGCTCATTCATGGTGTACAGCATCAGAACTTCATTCCACAGGGCTTCCTTGGCAGTCCAGTGGCTGACTCTCGCTTCCACTGCGGGGGGTGAGGGTTCGATCACCCCTCACTCCCCCGGGAGAACTAAGATCCCACGTGCTGTGCAGTGCAGTGGCGGGTGGGGACAGCTTTTCGGGGTCGAAAAATGCTCCATTATACGGATAAGCCACATTCTATGTATCCACTCATCTGCTGATGGACACCTGGTTATGTGCACGTTTTGACTACTATGAGCAGCTATGAACACTGACTCAATGCCCACTCCCTGCTTTCAATCCTTTTGGGACAACACTCAGGAGTAGCATTGCTGGCTCACACAGGAATTCTTTTCCGCTTTATGGGGAACAGCAGCAGCGTAGTTTCACAATTTACACATGTGGTCTTCTGGGAAGCACAACACCCACAAGAGTTCATACCCATTTAGGAGACAATTCACTTCTAGACACGTAACAGATAAATGAACGATATGTACAAGGAAGGCTATTTTTCAGCAGGCAAGGTGAGACAGGGTTTTGGTACAGGAAGATTTCTGTTGAACCTGTTTCTTAAACCCAAGCAAGCACACACAACATGCTTGGGCGAAATGACCGGCCTTTACTACTGTAAGAAGAGGGTCATCTCTTTTCAGTCCAAGGTTAGCAGCCCGGGATTTCTAAACTGACATCTCACTATTATTACCACCAATGCCAGGAGATTTTACAAAACCAACAGAATACAAACAAGTAAAGTCACAGACACCATCAGTGCTGACCCAGAGCACCTCTGTTAAGGGCAAGGGCAGAGGAGACCACCAGGAGGATCTTCCACTCTTTACTCCACAACTTCTGCCTCTCAGTCTCTCAAAAACACTCATTCTTACAATCAGGTAACAGCCTAAAACTGTACTTAGAATACAAGCAACAAAACACAACGTGAGGAAAAAAGATGAGCTAGTAAAGGGAGCTCAGTGGGCAGCTCCAATAGCATCCACGCCGAGTGCAATCAGGAAGCCCTCAACCTCACGTGGACTGTAACACCCCTGAGGCAGGCCGGCCAGGGGCCCAGCCCTTTCAGTGACCGAGGAAAAGAGGGCTGAGAAAACTGCTTTACGTGTAACGCTCCTGACATTAGCCTTTGTATCATATTAAAAAAAGGGTAAGTGTAGCTGTAAAACTTTAAAACCACTGTATCTGATTTCATTCTAGGTCTCCCCCCAAAATAAAAAAGCACTGACTTAGTTGGGTTTATATTATTTAGAAAACAGAAAAATAATGCTCAAAATGTAATAAAGTCATCTCATGTAAAAGGAAATTATATTTTTATTATTCTCACCCATGCCTGAAATGTTTAATGACTTCTCTAAGACACTTTGTCCTAGATAGCACCCTGCCTCAAATCTTAATTTTTAGGTTTTGAGGCACTAAATGAGTATTTACTCAAAATTCTGATATATCTAATAAGAGAAATCTGAAGTTTAAAGGACTTGCGCAAAATGTGTCATTTATTATATGCAGACATACAGGCTACAGACATTTATGATACAGGTTAGTTATGTAGCTATAACTAGTCAGTTTAGCAAAGCTTGAGCCTCAGGCTGTAAATAACAGCTACAAAACTGACTCTGGGGGCCCAGAGTTCACCAGCTATCTAAAAGGCATCATTTTACAATCCAATGCTTTAGGAAATCATTACAGTAGTTAAGACAGCATTCTTCTCCTAAATGAGTGAGCGCCAAAATGCAGGGGCAAAAGCCCAACCAAAAGCACAGTGCACGAACTGGGAGACGAGTTATGATCATATTTGTATGTACAGACGTACTTGTTCAGAGATACCAAGGAATTTTATTTAAATGGCAATACACGGTAAATTTTTAAATACAGTTTAAAATACTTTTGAGGTCACTGAATGTATTAAAGAAGAGAACAAAAAAGCTGGCTTAAAACTCAACACTCAAAAAACTAAGATCGTGGCATCCCATCCCATCACTTCATGGCAAAAGATGGTGAAAAAGTGGCAACAGTGACATTTTATTTTCTCGGGCTCCAAAACCACTGCCGACGGTTACTGCGGCCATGAAACTAGAAAACGCTTGCTCCTTGGAAGAAAAACTGTAACACATCTAGACAGCATTTTAAAAACTAAGACAGAGGTCCATCTAGTCAATGCTATCTATGGTTCTCCCAGTAGTCACATACAGATGTGAGAACTAAGCCATAAAGAAGGCTGAGCGCTAAAGAATTGATGCCTTCCAACTGTGGTGCAAGAGAAGACTCTTGAGAGTCCCTTGGACAGCAAGGAGATCAAACCAGTCAATCCTAAAGGAAATCAACCCCGAATGTTCACTGGAAAGACTGATGCTGAAGCTCCAATACTTTGGCCACCAAATGCAAAAAGCTGACTCACTGGAAAAGACCCTGGTGGTGGGAATGATTGAGGGCAGGAGGAGGTGGTGACAGGATGAGATGGTTGGATGGCATCACCGACTCCATGGACATGAATGTGAACAAACTCAGGAAAATAGGGAAGGACAGAGAAGCTGGGGTGCCGCAGTCCACGGGGTTGCATAGGAGCACACAAATGAACACCACCAATCGAATATATCCCTCATTCTGTTCTTCAAAAAAACATCTACTCAACATAAAACGCTGAGGGTTTAACTTGATGTGCTCAGACATAACTTTGTTAGAAACTGCATTTCACACAGGTTTGGAAGCTCAATAAGTTCACATATATTTGCCAAGTGCTAAAAGTACTCAACACATCCAGCGCACCTTCAGGAGAAGCAATTCTCCCACTGATTTGCAATAATCAATGGTTGACTGAAAGGTTACTATGTGCCAACTACTATACTTTAATAAAGTAATGTAGCTAATTTTAAAGCCACACACTCAATAGTGTCTGAAGAAAAGAAGTTCTACAAAAGCTTAGTACACATTAATTGAAAGCTAATTATTTAACTCACTCAAAATGCAGTTTACAATTGTCAAAATTAAAAATTTGTAAGAATCAAGCTATCAAGTTTTCATGCTGAGTAACATTAAGAAAATTATAAAGAAATAAACATCCATACATTCACTGTATCACTTAATGCACACATTTTAATTGGAAGCTAGCTTCCCTGGTTGGAGAAGGCAATGGCACCCCACTCCAGTACTCTTGCCTGGAAAATCCCATGGACAGAGGAGCCTGGTAGGCTGCGGTCCATGGGGTCCCAAAGAGTCAGACACGACTGGGCGACTTCTCTTTCACTTTCCACTTTCATGCATTGGAGAAGGAAATGGCAACCCACTCCAGTGTTCTTGCCTGGAGAATCCCAGGGACGGGGGAGCCTGGTGGACTGCCGTCTATGGAGTCACACAGAGTCGGACACGACTGAAGCGACTTAGCAGCAGCAGCAGCTTCCCTGGTGGCTCTGAAGGTAAAGAATCTGCCTGCAATGTTGAAGACCTGGTTTGGATCCCTGGGTGGGGAAGATCCCCTGGAGAAGGGAAAGGCTACCCACTCCCGTATTCTCGCCTGGAGAATCTCATGGAAAGAGGAGCCTGGTGAGCTACAGTCCATGGGATCACAACGAGTTGAACACGAACTTGAAAAAGTAGCTTCAAATAATCCATTTCCATCTCAAATAACAATGTACATTAAAATAGTAAATGATTCAACCCTATAAGGTACCAACACAAAACCTAAAACCAAACTCGTTTACGTCAGCTGACTATTGGGGTGTTGTATAACATTCTGCCAGTAACACTAGGAAGCCAACCAAAAGCAGAAGTCACAGCCCAGGTACCTAGACAGCCCTACGAGAAGCATCTCCAGAAGAATACAGCAGTCTTTACTTTTGGAAGACAACAGAAGACACATTTCCCTCCCCAAATAAAAATGTCGTGTGTTTTCTCTGAGACTGAAATTTTTTCAAAATGTTTTAAGTATGTTAAAGCTGGTTTCCCCACCACCCACAACTCAACATCCATCCAGTTTGGTGCTTTCCCTGGCGCCCAAGTGATTAATGGTCAGAGGTTTCACCTTGAAGGGTCTTTAGGAAGGTTTTCCAAGAATAAGAAGTTCTACATGTTGAGAAACACAAATCTCTCGCACGGGAACTCAGCTAAAATGGTTGGAAACTAAAGTGTACTGAGAACTGGTTTTTTAAAGAAAATGATTAATCCCATGAAAACCTTCAAATTGTTTACAATTTTGAACTATAAATTTAAGAAAGCAGTTTATGCCTTGATAAACATTATTAGTTTTGAAACCATGCTTTAAAAGCTTGGTACCTAGACCAGCTAAAGCTGTCTGAAGCCACAAGACACGCATGGAAGAGATGTGATGTCAGATATGTCAGTGATCAGGATAGGGAGCAGACGTACCTTGGGGAAAGCCCACGGGTTCAATACAGCCAACCAAGGGAGCCACAGGCCTCAAGCCCAACGAGGCTGCCACCAAGGTGAAAGAGGAAAATATCCCAGGCCTGAGTCTGGCCCATTTCTCAACTGTGCAGAAAGACAGTCCGAAAAGATTCTTAAAAGCCAAGAGAGAAATCCTCCAGAACGATTAACTGGCTACAAACTAGTTTAAGGGCACTTCAAACTCAGAAAACAGGACAAGATTTTACCAAGCAACACCCCACACTTGACCGACTCGTTACGGAAACGGCAGTATTAAAGCTTTCCCCACAATCTATTAACCATAGCTTAGAAAGTTCAGTGTTCATAAGCAAAATATTCCCTTTAGTTTTTCACCCTGAATATTTCCACAGGCGCATTTTAAATTCTGTGTTTATCACCACTGTTACCTGCTAATAACAACTTCTTCCTATACTATGTAAGTTTAGTATACGTCTAAAACACCACATCCTATTCCAATTATCAATCCTGAGAACTGGAATACTTAATCTCTCAAATGGCGCTATTGTAGTACCTAAGTCCTTCGTCGCAGAAGGCGGTGGCACCCCACTCCAGGACCCTTGCCTGGAAAAACCCCACGGACAGAGGAGCCTGGTGGGCTGCAGTCCCTGGGGTCGCCGAGGGTCGGGCACCACTGAGCGACTTCTTTCACGCAATGGAGAAGGCAATGGCAACCCACCCCAGAGTTCTTGCCTGGAGGATCCCAGGGACGGGGCAGCCTGCTGGGCTGCCGTCTATGGGGTCGCACAGAGTCGGACACGACTGAAGCGACTGAGCAGCAGCAGCAAGGCCTTCGTCACTTGACGCTGATTTAGTAAAATCATCCCGTCTTCCACCTTGACCCAGCCAAAGCCAAGTGGTCATTTTAAATCAAGTCATCACCAAATCCTTCAAAAGCGTGTATCAAATTGTTCTGAAACTGAAACACGCATTATATACACATAGTTCGAGTAACGCAATTTTGAGAAAAAACATCTCTACGGAAGAGTTAAAATCTATAAAGTAAAGTAAAAACCTCTTTATCAAAGCCACAAACTACATCCTGAGTCGCTCAGCCCAACGTAACTTGTCAAGATGCAGCGATACGGCCCCATTAGCTTGAGGAACAAAGCCGGCAGCTTTCCGAACCGAAACGTCCCTGAGCGTCCAGGTCTCACAGCCCCTCGGGCGCCGCGAGGGGGTCCCCTCGCCCGACCCGGCGCAGACTCGGCCGCGGCCCAGGCCGGACGCCGGCGGGAGCTCGGGGGCGGCGGCCCCGCAGTCGCCGGCCAAGGGACAAAAGCAGAAGTTCGCAGCCAGGAGCGGAGCCCTGCAGCTCCGAGCGGGGGGCCAGGGGAGAGGCGCTCACCTGCAGTTGGGCGGAGGGTCGAGAGTGATGTCCGCCAGCTCCTTCTGAATCCTGGATCGGGAGGCGAGGGGAGAGAGAGACAGCGCGTCAGGGCGGCCGCGCGCACGGCTCACGCCCCC
>NW_024070191.1:40711490-40711838 GCF_014754425.2 Oryx dammah
GGAGGGGCGGCCCCGAGGCCCGGCGGCGCGGCCGGGGGCCGGCGGGCGGCGGGGGGGATCCCCGTACCTCTCTTTGTGTCTGGCTGCTCCGTGCCGCCGCGGCGGCTGCTGCTGCGGCTGCGGCTGGGCCTGGCCACTCGTGTCTCTCTCTCGCCGGGAGAGAAGCGGAAGTGCAGCAGCAGCAACTATTAAACAGGCAATGGCTTCCCCCGCCACACACGCCGCCCGCGCCCCGCCCCGCCCCGCGCAGGCCCCGCCCCGCGCAGGCCCCGCCCCCCCGCGCAGGCCCCGCCCCGCGCCCCTCCCCCCGCACGCGCGCCCTCCCCCCAGCGCACACCTCAGCACCTC
>NW_024070191.1:40711938-40801302 GCF_014754425.2 Oryx dammah
AAAAAAAAAAACAGGTGATCCGGTAGCCAGGACTTTGGACGAGAGAATGGCCCCGGGAACTGCTCCTAAAAAGTGATCAGCCTGAGGGGAAATGAGAAATCCCACGACAGGCTTTCCTGTGGGCTGACCTGGCTTCTCCCTCTGACGGTTTACCTGCTAGGAGCAGAAGTAGGTGCAGGCTCGCCTGTGAGGAACTGGGACTTTTCTGCCCAGACACGTGCCAGTTTACAATTTTAGGTATTTCCAGTCATTTTTATAGACAGAGGTGGTGTTTTCTAAAAGTGATACAAAGAATTTCGTGACAGGTAAAACCAACCAACGTCGACAGTCTCACGAATGTGAGAAATCAATGGGAATACACTCTGTACTACTGCATTAGACTGGATTTAGAATTTTTGGTGTCAGAATTTGGATTAAAAATTTGGGGGACCGCTGTACATTTTTCAGCTACAATACAAACGCCATTCAAATAATCATACAATTTTTCTAAAAGTCCCTCTAATTCTAAATTGTTCATTTAGTATTCTTAACAAGATTAATTTTTTTAAGCCATCAAATTGATTATGTTTCACACTTATTCCTCATTTCAATTGAAGGAAATTGAAGAAATAGGTATGATGTTACACGTAGGAGGTGTAGTACATTAAGCGACTGTCCAGTCAGATTTCCATGGGCCACTCTAAATTATCTCATTCAAATTGCCATCCTTTTCCATGGCAGCAGTGTGGCTTCAGTTACCACAGTACAACACAGTTTATAAAGCCTGAGGCGTATCCACTAACCAGGAAAACAAGCGTTCTTACCACCCACCTAAACCCCTCCGAGCCCTCAACATGAAACTCCAACTTTATTAAGACTCATAAAGTAATTGTGAGGGACCAAGAAACATGTACCCACCAAGAATTGTCATGGAATCAAGGGGTCTAAAAGCTGAGAAAGAAAATACATATAGGTCATCATTCCAGCCTCCTATCTCCAGACAGAGCAATCCCTCAGTCACTCAGATGCTTAGAAATTTTGAAAAGATCCCAGATGTGTGTTTGATTTCAGGAGTCCTAGTAGACCATATAAAAATAATAACATTCTCTGCTGTATGTTATATGAAAACAATCCAAAAGAATCTGCTAAAACCAGGCTGTATACATGTACTTTGGATGTAAAAGATATAAATTTAAGGGAAAACAGTAAACAAGCATGAACTCAGTAGGGATGAAAAAAATAATCTGAAGACAGTTATTGAGACTTCCTCTTAACAAAAGTCTGGGTTCCTGATTCTTTAAAATACATGTCTACACTGTCAGTATCATCGACTCGATGGACATGTGTTTGAGCAAATTCCGAGAGTTTGGGTAATGGACTTGCAGCCTGGCATTCTGTAGTCCACGGGGTCACAGAGTCAGACACAACTGAGTGACTGAACTGAACTGAACAGTGTGAGTACAACCAGTGAAGAATGCAGGAAAAGAAAAGGTTTGAATTGCTCATATGACTAGGATGGTGGCTGAATTTTTTCTTTAATTTTGGTTTGCGTAAATCATATGTTTGGATACTAACTATAATAATATTTTTTAAAAAAACCTAACATGGTATTTTGTGTTTCATTGATGCTTAGATTAGACTGGTCCCTGGGGAAATAAATCATGAAATGGAAGGGCCCCTCCTCTACAGGGGCGTGCCTTCCCAACCACCAGTGTGGAGGGACACTAGCTCTCTTTTGTGTCTTTCTTCTCTCTAACCCTGGTTAGTGCTTTACGGTTCAGGAATGACCTGCCTGCCGAAGGGGGAATAAAAACCTCAAAATGTTAAGAAAAGAATCTGCTGCTCTCGGAAGACTATTTTTTATGTCAGATTATTTTAAATCGACAGTTGTCTCTGTCATAAAAAAATAATAATAATTCATTTATAACCTTCTAGCTCTTCTGCTTATTAGCTGCAAGGCCTAAGGAGCCAAATTGACCTCTCTAAGCCTCCCTTTCCTCAACTATGAAGGTCCATACCTGTGCCATAGTGACTGGTGAGTTGTAAGAAAGAACAAATATGTATCTATAATTAGATGGTTTATTAACTGTTGCTCAAAGTAAAGTATTCATAATCCCACCCTGATCCTACTTCTCAGGAATTTTGTTAGGACACGGGGTCTTTATGACTTGGAATTGATGATAGTATAAGAAACCTCCTCAGGAGAAAGATAAGAGTGGAGGAATCAGAGGATTTTATTTACCAAATGGGGCCTAAGATATAATATCTTTGAGTTCAAACTCTTCATGTTGCAGATGAAGAAATTCAGGACATGAAACCCAGTGTCTTATCCAAGGTCAAGCAGAAAGTCGGTGGCAGAATTACAGCTGTGGTCCATCATGTCTGGAGATGATCTTGTTTCTTCTGGCAAATGTCTGGTAGGGGGAAGAAGGGAGAGTCTCAATTATGTTAAAGAACAATATATTAAATATATTTAATATATAAAGAACTCTGATAATATTTTAAAGAACATAAGCCATCAGCACAGTTGGGAAGGTGGAAAAAAGTGGAAGCAAGTGAAGAGAATCGCTGAATTTATAACATGTATTGTACTTGAACCAATTAATGATCACTACTGAAGTTCCCTGCTCCCTACTCTGAGAATAATCCTTATTGTGTCTTTATTTCATATTGATGATTGGCATATTTTAAGTAGGTACTACATTCTCTTGCTATATTATCCTGAAGAAACCAAAGGGTGTGCCAGGAAAATCTCCCCCCACCCCTCCCCCCAACTCTGAAAGTCAAGGGCAGGCAAATGCACATATATATAGTGGCTGCTTTGATAAGAAGGCTCAATCTACATTTAAAAGATGCTTTCAGCCAGAAGGCCCACGTGGTGCAGCACTCTGCCATCCCTGGGCTTTGAAAAATTGGGCTCCGGTTTAGTAATGCCTCTTTCTGATTCTCAAAATGATCCAATTCTCTTCCTCAAGCCATCTTTAGCGTATCGCGTGTCTTTAAGTAGAAGCACTTGAAGTGCAATGTATTGACTGATCTCTAGGAGGTGAAATGACATAGTTGATTCAAAAGAAAGAGACCCCATCTAACTTTCGAGCCCTCATTTTGGTTTGTTGCTTGCACGGAACTTCAAATATTTCACGAAGCTGATCATTCTCTTTGGCCAATGTCACATCCAAAGACTTGTCAAACAAATTAACATTTGTTACTATGACTTTTTAAAGCTACCTTATGACTTGATAGAAAGACTTCCTTTTTTTTTTTTTTTTTGGTCAAAAGGAAAAAGCTCTTATGTTGGGAATGTAAAAAGAATTTCTATAAAGCTTTTCTGAAAAGATGGACTCACTGCAGATTTCATTCAACTTGTTTTATTTTATGTTGCTCCTTTGCTTGAAAAAGTCATTCCTTATACAGAAGGATAGAAGGATAAAGAAGATTTGCAAAGAAAATCAGTTCCATGAGGCCTAATGAGATCTGGGGTTTTTATCTTCAATTTGGGTTGTTTTTTCCACAGGCTTTTTTTTTTTTTTTCCCCAAAAAAACCCACTAATTCCTTTCAAGGACTCTAAGCATTGTCTGACTCTGTTGGTCCTGAAGGTTGCATCACAAAGCCAGGACAGAGCTAAATTATTTTTTCTACCACATGGAGGCATTGAGTAACCATGTGATTTTCAGATTTTACCAAGATTTGATAAGAGTTGAAAGGTTTCTCAGGCAACAGCAAAAAGGTGGGTTTGATGTCGACAAATGACTGGCACTTAGTATGGAAGCATTCTTCCCAGTTTATAATTTAGCATCTCCTCTGAGGAACCTGTTCTCTCTCTAAACACACTAGCCTTCAGCCTCCTACACATTGATAACATAAGGACACACTGTATTCAAACATACTGGATTGCAGCTCGAGCAGCTTGGTCCATTAGTTTCTGAAACCTTTTCTTGAACGGAGCACATTTTCAGTTTCCTGAAATTTGGAGGGATGAAAGAGTCCGGGAAACTTATTTCACGCTCTTAAGTAGCTATTGTGAAACTTTTTTAAAAAGATCAACTTCCCCTCAGTTCCCTGGTGTGGCAAATATCGAGTCAAGGATCCAGTTTTGAATCCAAACGTTACCTCAGTAACTGCAAGGCCCAGAAGCAGTTGGCAGCAAAGATACCAATGTGGACTTGCTAAGCCTACTTGATGAGTTCTGTCTTTGCAGCAGACAGGACTCAAGTCTCAGCCCCAAATCAATTAAACAGCAAATACATATTAACTGCCCTATGTGTGCTGAGCACAGCGCCAGGTGTCATGGTAGAAATACAGTCTGAGGGGCATTCTCTGTGTGCTTCAGTGGCATTGCCTCTTTGGGATACCTTGGAGTGTAGCTCGCCAGGCTCTTCTGCTCCTGGGATTCTTTCTCCAGGCAAGAACACTGGAGTGGTTGCCATTTCCTCCTCTAGAAGATCTTCCCGACCCAGGGATCAAACCCCAGTCTCCTGCTTGGCAGGCACAATCTTTACCAGTGAGCCACCTGAGAAGCCTGTGCCTTCTTTCAGTACATTGTGAAAATCAAACCACTATCCTTCTCCAGGGGATCTTCCTGACCCAGGGATCGAACCCAGGTCCCCTGCATCGCAGGCAGATGCCTTAACCTCTGAGCCACCAGGGAAGCCCATATCTTTAAATAACAAAAACAATATATGGAGGCAGAAAAACTCCAGAAGTTACTGGAGAGACCACAAGCAGACAAATTTATTCAAAAGAAGTGAGTGGTGGCTGGAAGGGTGAAAATAAGTCGCCTGGCATTTGCAGAGAGCTCCATGGTGAGCTGAGAAGCCCAGACTTCACTACAGGATCAAAGTACAAGAGAAAGACACTAGAGGCATTTTCGCCTAAGGGGTGTCGTAAGAAGATTAGTTTGATAGGAAAGCCAGGAAGAAGAGGAAGAAGTCTGCAAACCAGGAGGAAGCCACTGGGGGAGACTCGGCTTAGGGAAGCTCTTCCTGAGTCCTAATTCTCTGCGCTCATTTTAATTAATCACATTTAATGCTGAAGCTCTGAGAATTTAAAGCCCGCGATAGCCGAGAACATGTCTCCTTAGAAGTATTCTAGAACAGTGCTTGGCACTTAGTAGGCGTGCAGTACACAGCCATAGGAGAAGGGGACGACAGAGGATGAAGTGGTTGGATGGCATCATCAACTCGATGGACATGAGTTTGAGCAAGCTCCAAGAGTTGGTGATGGACAGGGAGGCCTGGCGTGCTGCAGTCCATGGGGTTGCAAAGAGTTAGACATGACTAGCAACTGAACTGAACTGACACAGTCATAGAAGGCAGGGGATGGACATCATCCTTGGCGTGGATAGTGTCCTCTTTCCCTTCTCCCACCTCTTCCAGTGGCCCATGGTTCACAGGCGTGGGATGATGCTATCAAGCTCTCAATAAAGGACATGGTGGGTCTGTGTCGCTTTTCCCAGGAAAGCATGCATGGCCCCAAGATGAGGCCTGAAACGACACCTTGCCATCCCCCAGAAATGCTGGATGAGTTTTCTAAGGTCAGGCAACTGGTTAGCCGCAGAACTTTCCCTTGAAGGAATCCAAGTGGACTGTGGCGACTGGTGGCATCCACATGGCTGCGCCTCAAACGTGGGGTGCCTGTGGGGATGCTCGCAGCCAGAGGGAACCTCCAAGGGTTGAGTGCGCCGCCGTCCTAGCCAGCCGGCACTGCTCTCATAGACTGGGCCGGGTCATCCACTTCATAGACCCTCCGCCGCAGACATCAGGCCAAGCACAGACTCACCTCTCCAGCGTGTGTGCGTTCCCACGCACACCCCTTGCTTCCTGAATTACATTCACGGAATGGAAGACAATCTTTAATCTCACCGTGGAGTGGGGATGGATGTTGGCCCCACGTGACTGTGAAGCTAGAAGCAAATATCCTGGCTTGCCCTTCCTCATCCCTGACTTCAGTCTCCTTGAAAAGTCTCTTTAGGAACAGACTTGTGGTTGCCAAGAGGGATGGAGTGGGAAGTTGGGGTCAGCAGATGGAAGTTTTAAAGTGTAAGATGGATGGACAACAAGATCCACTGGCTAGCATGGAGAATCTTCAAAGTCCTATGCGTGTGTTAGTCGCTCAGTCATCTCCAACTCGTTGTGACCCCATGGACTGTAGCCCGCCAGGCCCCTCTGTCCATGGGATTCTCCAGGCAAGAATACTGGAGTGGGTTGCCATGCCTCCTCCAGGGTATCTTCCTGACCCAGGCATTGAACCCAGGTCTCCCACATTGCAGGCAGACTCTTTACCATCTGAGCCACCAGGGAAGTCCTATGATAAACCATCATAGAAAAGAATATATTTCTTAAAAAAAGGAATGTGTATGTACGAACACCTGAATCACTGTTCTGTACAGCAGTAATAAACGCAGCATTGTAAATCAGCCATGCCAGGTTTTCCCGTGGCCCTGACCTTCCCCGCGGCTCCATCCCAGGGAGAAACACAGTTAAGGAACAAGCAGGCCTCTTCCTAGACCCACACTCCCTCTGACGGACAGTGACGTCTGGAAAGTTCTTCAGCCTGCCCAACTTTTGCTGCTGCCTAGGTAAAACTGGGATAATAAACCTGATTTCTTTTTTTTTTTTCATTTTTTATAGAAGTATAGTTGATGATTAGAAAAGACCCTGATGCTGGGAACGATTGAGGGCAGGAGGAGAAGGGGATGAGATGGTTGAATGGCATCACCGACAAAATGGACATGAGCTTGAGCAAGCTCCAGGAGATGGTGAAGGACAGGGAAGCCTGGCGTGCTGTAGTCCATGGGGTTGCAAGGAGTTGGACACAACAGAGCAACTGAGCAATAGCGTAGTTGATTTATAATGGGTTACTTTCTGCTGTACAGTAGAGTGATTCAGATATACACATTCTTTTTCATGATGGTTTATCATAGAATCTTGAATATGGCTCCCCTGTGCTATACAGTAGGACCTTGTTGCTTATCCGTATAAGTTTTTTTTTTTTTTTTTTTTTTTTAAGGTTAAATAAGAAACGTCTATAAACTGCTTAGTCCAGGGCCTGGAATGACCAGAGCTATCATCGTTGAATCTAACACATTATTCTGGTCTAATTAGTATTTTTCAGGACTTAATCCAGCAACCTCGACTTCCTTTGGCTGTCCCAGAGTTAATACATTAGAAGCGCACGCAGCCATCCTTGTACTGGTACACTAGTTTGGTTGCTTCCTGTCGCCAGGAGACACTGCCGTGGGGGGTCTCTGCCCCATTCTAGCTTGAGCCCAAGGCCGCATCCAGGGCGCTGCGTGGCCACCTGCTGAGTCTGAGAGGCTGAATAAACAGGTAAGTCAGAAATCGTCCAAGTTTGCCCAGAAGCGCTCCTCTCTCTCAGTGAGTGAGTGAGAACGGCCAAGTGTGTGACGCTTTCACTTCAGTTGTTTGGAGAACTGTCGGGTGAAGGGTCATTCCAGAGGATTTGTGTCTCTTACACGGAATTCATTCTCTTTCTCTGTAGATGGCAGGTTAGTCCGGCCTCTTCAAAGTGTTAAATCAAGAGGTCTGAAAGGAAACTGGCGGTGGGCAAGCTGGGGTTTTCAAGATGCTTGAAATGCAAGGAAGTGTCTCTGGACAGTCTGAGGATCACAGTGTGGATGAGCGTGGAAAACGGTGGTGAAACCGTCTCACTGCGTACACGCTTCTCTGCTGTCAGATTTGCACACTGGACTCCCAGAAGCAATTACACCATCAGCAGCAGCAGTTTGGGTTTGTAAAGGTCCTTTTTTTGCACCATCTATGAGCTATTTAGGTTCCATCTGTTCTAAGACAGAGATGGGTAACTGGAGGGAATATTTGTCCTCTTAGAGTTCTAAGTTTTTACTACATTACGGAGTTGAGAACATAACATTTTTTGAAAACAGATTTTTTTTCATATAATTGTACAGAAGTTTGTATTTGGAAACCCTTCAACAGTGGAAAAGCTCATTACTCGCAACTCTGGGTCACCCCTCAGCACTGCTGTGTCCTTCAGCAACAGAGGTGGGAAAACGAGAAGGGTCCTTTCTAAGCCTGAGATTTATGTTCCGATATTTAGAGTTTATTTAGTTCTAGTTGTGTCTTAGCTTAAAATAAATCCTTGGGCTGGTGGTTGGTCTAAAGAGGTATGTATTTAAGATGTTATTTTTGGAAGCTGCTAGAGAATGAAATGAAAACTTGTGATTTTCCTTGAACTTGGCTTGAGAGTAAGATCAAGATTTTATGAACTTGGAGGTGCATACATTTACTCTGCTCAGACTTTCTAACTTGCAAATGAATGGCTTAGAGCAGAGCCCAGAATAGGGAGCTCAAATTCTATAGAGGTTTTCTTAGTTCTGTCCCCATTTATGGATCCATCGTTACCAAAATCATCCTTCATCCTATTTTAAAAAATAAGTATTGGTACTCCAATATATTTGCATCATAAACACATATCATTGATACCATCCCATTGTTTATTCATTGCACATAAATGCTATACAGATAATTTAGGTTTGGCCCTTTACAGGACTGGCTGGACAGGTTTTCCTTAGGAGTATAGGGTGTTTTAGTTTAGTTTTTTAAATGGGACTTCTATGTCCTCTCCTTATGAAACCTTCCCTGGGTCGGGAAGATCCCCTGGAGAAGAGAATGGCAACCCACCCCAGTCTTCTTGCCTGGAGAGTCCCACGGACAGAGGAGCCTGGCGGGCTGCAGTCCACGGGGTCGCACAGAGTCGGACAGGCCTGAGCGAGCAGCACGCGTGGAATGTGCGTGATGTGGAAGATGTGGAAGGCAGAGCTGTGTGTGTGCCATCGCCGAGCGTGCACATCTGGTCTTGTGCGGCGCTAGGCCATCTCTGCAACATCTTTAACACACAGCTTCTGCTTTCTAGAAAAGTCCTTTTCTGTCTGTTTCATTCATTTCCTTTTTATTGTGAAAAATTTGAAACATTCGTAAAAGTAGAAAGCATAGTACAAGGATCCCCTACATTCACCTCAACACCTACGTTGAAGAACTGATATTTGTCATATTTGTCTTTTAATTTATTAAACAGTTTAAAGTAAACCTATGTCAAGACAATTTACCCTAAACTCTTCCACCTGCTTCTTCTTCAAAAAACAAACAAAAACACATACCATCATTACATTTACAGTTATACTTTATTAACCCAGTAGCTCAGCTGGTAAAGAATCCACCTGCAATGCAGGAGATCCCGGTTCGATTCCTAGGTTGGGAAGATTCCTGGGTTGGGAAGATCCCCTGGAGAAGGGAAAGGCTACCCACGCCAGTATTCTGGCCTGGAGGATTCCATGGACTGTAGAGTCCATGGGGTCAGAAAGAATTGAATTCAACTGAACCTTTTTCACTTTCATTATTGAGTTCAGTTCAGGTCAGTCGTGTCTGATTCTTTGCGACTCCATGAATCACAGCACACCAGGCCTCCCTGTCCATCATCAACTCCTGGAGTTCACTCAAACTCACGTCCATCAAGTCAGTGATGCCCTCCAGCCATCTCATCCTCTGTCGTCCCCTTCTCCTCCTGCCCCTAAGCCCTCCCAGCATCAGAGTCTTTTCCAATGAGTCAACTCTTCACGTGAGGTGGCCAAAGTACTGGAGTTTCAGCTTCAGCATCATTCCTTCCAAATAAATCCCAGGGCTGATCTTTAGAATGGACTGGTTGGATTTCCTTGCAGTCCACGAAATTATGGGACCAGATGCCATGATCTTCATTTTCTGAATGTTGAGCTTTAAGCCAACTTTTTCACTCTCCTCTTTCACTTTCATCAAGAGGCTTTTTAGTTCCTCTTCACTTTCTGCCATAAGGGTGGTGTCATCTGCATATCTGAGGTTATTGATACTTCTCCTGGCAATCTTGATTCCAGCTTGGGTTTCTTCCAGTCCAGCGTTTCTCATGATGTACTCTGTATATAAGTTAAATAAGCAGGGTGACAATATACAGCCATCACCCTAGTTTTGTCTAAATATTCTGTATATATTCAATTCTCTGATTTCCCTTTAGGATCAAATCAAAGTCCTATTCAAGACCACACATTCTGAGTTTATTTCATCTCTTTTAACCCAGAGCCACGCCCAGCTGTTCCACCTCTTCTGCCTTCCCTCAACCGTAGCATTGGTTTGTTGAAAAGACTCGGCCAGTTTGTTTTGCAGAATGTTCCATGTTTTAGATTTGCTTGATTTTTTTTTTTTTTGTGGTACTGTTTACATGACCCCTTTATCTCTTCTGTATCTTGTAAACCTGAGTTTCCCTAGAAAGGTGTGATTCATTCCATTTAAACATGGGGAGCGAGACAGTCCAGACCTGGGTGACACCAGATCCTTCCTGCTGTGTGACATCAGGAGGCGAAGATTTCTTCCTTCAAAGGCATCTCTGGAGCAGCTGAAACACATACCATTTCTCATGTGTCTTAAAAAACACCTCTGGACCTGAATTCAGAGCTGTGAAGGTCATTTAGCCTCTCTGATCTTCAGTTTTCTTGCAAGAGATAAAACCAATACATTTGGCACTCGGTGGCACTCAGTTTGGCTGGGGGATTGGTCCCCCACTGATGCCAAAATCCAAGGATGCTCAAGTCTCTTTATGTAAAATGGCGTAGTATATACGTATAATCTATACATCCTCTCGTACACTTGAAATCATCTCTGGATTACTTGCAATACCTAATGCAATGTAAATGCTATATAAATAATAAATAAATGCTATATAATTGTAAATGCAATGTAAATGCTATGTAAATAATTTCCAGGATACAGTGAATTCAAGTTTTTAAAAACTTTTTTTTTAATTAAAAAAATTTTCACCTAATATTTAGGCTTTTTTTAAAATTAACTTTTATTAGAGTGTAGTTGCTTTTCAATGTTGTGGTAGTTTCAGGTGTACAGCAAAATGAATTGGCAATGCATATACACATATCCTGGAGAAGGCGATGGCACCCCACTCCAGTACTCCTGCCTGGAAAATCCCATGGACGGAGGAGCCTGGAAGGCTGCAGTCCATGGGGTCGCTGAGGGTCGGACACGACTGAGCGACTTCACTTTCACGACTGAGCGACTTCACTTTCACTTTTCACTTTCATGCATTGGAGAAGGAAATGGCAACCCACTCCAGTGTTCTTGCCTGGAGAATCCCAGGGATGGGGGAGCCTGGTGGGCTGCCGTCTCTGGGGTCGCACAGAGTCGGACACGACTGAAGCGACTTAGCAGCAGCAGCAGCTTACACCTATCCCCTCTTTTCTGAACTTGCTTCTCATTCAGGTCGCCACAGAGCATCGAGCAGAGTTCCCTGTGCTGCGCAGAAGGTTCTCATCAGGCATCTAGTTTATGCATAATATCAATTGTGTGTGTATATAAGTCAACCCCAATCTTCCAGTTTATCCTCCCACCCCTCCCTCACTTCCTTGGTGTCCATCCATCAGGTTTTGCTTTTGGGCACTTTTTCCCCCCAGTATTTCTGTTCTGCACTTGGTTGAATCCCCTGATTCAAAACCCAAGAGGTACTATTCTTATCATCTCCATTGTATAGCTGAGAAACTGAGGCACAAAAAAGTTTAAGCCATTTCAGTTTAGTCGCTCAGTCGTGTCTGACTCTGCGACCCCGTGGACTGCAGCACGCCAGGCTTCCCTGTCCATCACCAACTCCCGGAGCTTGCTCAAACTCAGTTTAGCCGCCGTCAAACTGCTGTTGAGAAGGGGAGATGAGTGTAAACTCAACCGGCCTGCCTGCAAGGCCCGGGCGGGAAGTCACCAGATGAGCGTACCATACAATAGCGAAGCAGTGCCCAGAAATACCACTGGGTGTTGCGTTAGCAGATGGAGAAGGTGTTTTTCTGTTTCTGTTCTTTTCTCTTTTTTTCAGACTTTCACTGATGTTATCCTATTACTTGTATAACCACAATATGAATAGGTATTTACAGAGGAAGACGTACAGCATGGATATAAAATAACAATCAGAATCATTTCTTACTTACCTGCACTCTGCTCGTGGTACAGAAAATGGAATAAAAAGAATCACATCAACAATAATAAAGAAACTTTGCCTAGAGGAAAATAGACATATTAAGTGATGCCATAAACAGACACTCTTTATTTTCTTCTTTGCAACTCAGTTCCTTTTGTTCTGTCTTATTTGACATATGGCTCACTTCATAAAAATGTTTAAATATTGATTTCCAAATAGCTTCACGTGGTCCTAAAACAATATTGACACACCATGTGGGTTTTTGGAAGGATCTGTTCTGCTGTTTCTATAAAAGATGTTTAGGTTTTTCTTCCCCAGGATTTTTGAGTCAGGAGAATTCGTTGGTCAATTATACCCAAACATGATGACCATCCAATTTCTCTTTTAAAGGCTGTGGTTGAGTCAGTTTTAAAAGGCACGGCTGTCAGTGGGTCCTCTGGGTTAAACCTCTCAGATGAACATCTGTCCTCTCCAAGGTGTGAAATCATACTTAGCAAAAGGCATCGCAGCCCCCAGAACCCTCAGTCAGAGCCGTCGCGTTTTTCGTCCACACACAGTAAAGATAGCTGTGAAAACTCTGTGCAGTCTTCACCAGATTTCTGCCACTGAAATCGCTAGTAGGTTTTTTCCTGCCCTTTTCATTCTGCTACAAATATCAGGGATAACAGTATGTTTACTTTGATAACTGTAATAATCCCAATCCTGGAAATATTTACGGTAACTTGTATAAACGCCAATAAGATATTTGAGGGCTTCCAGGTGGCACTAGTGGTAAAGCAGCCGCCTGCCAATGCAGGAGACACAAGAGACGAGGGTTCGATCCCTGGGTCAGGAAGAGCCCCTGGAGGAGGGCCTGGCAGCCCACTCCAGTGTTCCCGCCTGGGGAATCCCATGGACAGAGGGGCCTGGTGGGCTACAGTCCATGGGGCTGCAAAGAGTCGGACATGACTGAGCAACTTAGCATGCACACACACTCAAGATACTTGGAACAGATTTAAAATGTGTATACATCAGCCTCATATGGGAGAGAGACAAGATCTCAGCAAGCTGTGGTTAAGATAACTATGTCACGAAATTGAAAGAGGATCTTTTATCATGCCTGGATGTTTCCAAAAAGAAAAGTTTCCTGAAATTTCACATAGCCTATTTCCACTCTAAAGCTACTCAAAATGATCATCTGGGGACTTCCCTGCTGGTCCAGTGGTTAAGAATCCGCCTGCCGCTGCAGGGGACACAGGTTCAATCCCTGGTCCAAGAAGACTCTGCATGCCTCAGGGCAGCTAAGCCCATGAGCCACAACTACTGAGCCTGCCCGCCAGGCCCCTCTGTCCATGGGGCTTCTCCAGACAAGAACACTGGAGTGGGTTGCCACGCCCTCCTCCTGGGGATCTTCCCCACCCAGGGACCGAACCCAGGTCTCCTCACTGCAGGCTGATTTGTTACCGTCTGAAGACCGGAGTATAGATTTAACTAAACTTCATATGAAGTCGGGCAACATTAATTTATTCTTCATTAGATATCGTATTATTTACTCACATTGCATACTTGGCTGCCTCAATGTTACTCTTTTTTAATTTCATTTATTTATTTATCGGCTGCGCTGGGTCTTCGTTGCTGAGCGACTTTCTCCAGTCGGTGAGTGAGGGCCACTCCCTGGCTGCCGCGTGCGGGCTTCTCACTCCAGTGGCTCCTCTCATTTTGGAGCACAGGCTCTAGGGTGCTCAGGTTTCAGGCTTTGTGGCTGATGGGCTCAGTATTTCTCCCGGGCTCTAAAGCGCTGGCTCAGTAGTTGTGATACCCAAGCTTAGTAGCTCTGCGGCCCGTGGGACCTTCCCTGACCAGGGATCGAACCAGTGTCCCTTGCATTGCAAGGTGGATTCTTAACTACTGGACCGTGAGAGAAGCCCTCTTTGTTACCCTGTACTTTACTTTCTGTGTGACTGGGCCCAGACACTTAATCTCTCCTCCTTGTTTTCTGTTATAAAATGATGTTATGATTATTGTCTTTTAAAATATTTTCTTGGCTGTACCACATGGCTTGTGGGATCTTAGCTCCCTGACCAGGGATCAAACTCTCGCCCCTTGCATTGGAAGCTGAGTCTTAACCATTGGACTGCCAGGGAGGTCCCCTAAAATGATGCTATTCAGTTATCCTTCCCAAAAATTAAAAAAAAACAACAACCCTGCCTTAAAAAAATGTACATTGTCATATTAAAAATATCTGGAATCATAAATACCAAGATAATGATGTTATTGTCTTTGATAACTGTGACTTATTTACTTTTTATCTGTATCTCCAATATTTCCATAATAATATTAAAAAAGCAAATAAACCATGTATGATAGAAAAAAGTTATCCTCCCCAGACTGCCCCGGTGGTCCCGTGAGGGCACATGGGCTGGTGCGCTGATACTGCCTGTCCTGTGTTCCCTGCAATCCCCCCCAACCACCAGCCCCCGCTCTCTGCGGCCTTTGTGCTTTCAGTGGGGGTGGGCGACCTGTCTGCCCGGGGGCGGTGCCTCAGAGAGAATTCAGGGCTCCCTAATGCCACTCACCGGAGCAAAACTAACTGGGGCCAGACTAGGACATCCCTGAAGCCAGGCCCTGCGTGTGTGTCCAGGAGCAGAGGAGGCCAGCAGCCCGCTCCCACCTGGAGGGGGCCCAGAAAACGGTGCCTGGACGCCTCAGAGACCTCCGGAGTCCCCTTGCTCTTCCTCGTCTCCATCTCAGCCTTCGCCACCCTCGCTGTCTAGACGAAGCCAACAATCTGACTGTGTAATTAAGCCGTGCGGTCACCCTGGAGACAGCAAGGGCTGACAGACACGCTGGGCTCCAGCCCAGCACCTGCCCAGGTGGGCGGTCCAGGAGCCACTAGGAGCAGCGCCCCACCTTCCCCTCCCCATCCATCCTTTTTTTTAAAAAATGTATTTAATTA
This sequence comes from Oryx dammah, assembly GCF_014754425.2. NCBI lineage: Eukaryota > Metazoa > Chordata > Mammalia > Artiodactyla > Bovidae > Oryx > Oryx dammah. The sequence goes on from NW_024070191.1 coordinate 40,726,830, forward strand.
ACATAGTTTAATTGAAGGATAATTACTTTACTGTGATGGTTTCTGCCATACATCCACACGAACCAGCCATGGGTATACCTGTGTCCCCTCTCCCCCGCCCCGTCCTGAACCCCCTCCCACCTCCCTCCCTACCCCATCCCTCTGGGCTGACCCAGTGCACTGGCTTTGGGGGCCTTGCTTCATGCATCACACTTGCACTGGCCATCTCTTTCACCTAGGGCAATTCCATCCCTATAGAGCAAAAAGGGGAAAATAAGACACAGATGGCTCCCATTCTAAGATGCTTTCCTCCTTGCTGGGTTTCCCCGAGCACGTGTGACCCCCAGCCTCAGCTCTGACCAGCAGATCTTAGAGAAAGGACCGCCCAGGGAGCGGGGAGCTTGCGCATAAATGATGCCTCTCCCTTGGGTCTTCCTTACCCCTCCCTGCACCCCGTCCCCGGCCCGTGCTCTCTGTCACCACCCTCTGCTTCCATCTGTGTCAGAGGAAACCCCTTGAAGCATCTGCGAAACAAACAAAAAACCCACAAGGCTGTCTTCTTCCTCCAAGGTGTCTGGCACTCCTTTTCAAGACTGAAATTGTCACAGAAAATGATTTTAGTGGGTTCAGGAACATAAGTTTTAATTCTCAGCCCCCAAGCAAACATTTCAACCAAAGATCCCCTTACCTTTAAAAAAAAAAAAAAGTGCCAAGTAAGTTTCTGCAAAGAAAGACCTAGTATTTTCCCAAGCTTTCTTGCAAACAGAGGCCCCTTAGACAATATTTACATCTACGTGTGGGTGAGTGGAGACTGTGCTCCGGGCACTTTGAATAAGAGAGGCTTTGAGAGCTTCCAGTAAGGCTGGCGGGCATTGAGGCGTGAGGATGGGGAGCAAGCCCTGAGTAGTGAGAAAGATCTCACAATCGTGGAGTGTGCGCGAGGACCATGCCGTGTGCCAAGTGCCCTGTGTGTGTGCGTGTGCTCGGGCATTCAGTCCTGTCTGACTCTTTGCGACCCTGTGGACTGCAGCCCGCCAGGCTCCTCTGTCCTTGGGATTCTCTGGGCAAGAATACTGGAGTGGGTTGCCATTTCCTGCTCCAGGGGATCTTCTCGACTCAGGGATGGATTCTTCGTCTCGTGTGTCTCCTGCATTGGCGGGTGGGTTCTTCGCCACTGCAGTCTGGGAAGCCCATAGACATGAGCTTCCTATTTGACCTTCATAACCACCCCATGAGGCAGAAACGAATCTTCCCGATCTACAGGTGAGGAAACCGAGACAGTTTTAGAGCAGAGGGTCCTGACGTGGGTCTCTGCCCCCAGGCCCTGCTTCTCCTGTGTGGTCCTGCCTCAGCCATATTTGCAATCTGTGTTTTCACAAGCCCCCCAGGGCGATCCGTCTACACCTTCCCCTCTGGCGCTGAGCCCAGTTCTTATCCTGACCCTCTGGGGTTCTCAGAAAGCTCAGCTGCTTATCCCTAACATGAAGATGGGCTCACGATTGTCGTGGAGAATTCAGTGGGACTTAGCAGCTGCTTTCTAAAGGTTTCTGTGCAGCGGTTTTTAAGTTTGAGTAAACGGCACTATGCAAACGGCAGCAATAATTAAAACCTGATTTTCAAAAAGCTACATTTGAATGACAATAGAAGTAATACACACTCAGTATAGGAGATTTGGAAAATAAAGATGGAGAAAACATAAAGTTTTCCCGTAAATCCACAATCCTGAGATAACCAAGGAAACATTTAGTTGACTTTCTTCCCAGTATTTTCTCTCCATGTATATGTTTATGATTAAATATATTATTTTTCCCAAATAGGGATCATTCTATATGTATACATTCATATCCTGAATTTATTTCTCTTCACATTTACATGATGAGCACTTAAAAATTACTTTAAGCTTGTGAATACAAAAACTGCCTTCCAGGGCCCAGACTCTGGGTCAGAAAGTTCTTTCCACCTAGTTTTGTTTGTTTTTGTAAATTTTACTGAAGTGCAGTTGATTTACAATGTTGTGTTAATTTTCACTGTACAGAAATATACATGCTTTTCCATATGCACAGGGTATCATATCATATTATGGACTACTCTTAATTTTGGTTAAGTGTACACAAAGTATGGCAAAATACTAACAACTGGTAAATCAAGATGGAATATTCTAGGCTTTTAACATTCTTGGATGCCTGAAAACTTTTGTAAGAAAACGTCAAGGGAAAACAAAAGCAAATGCTTTACTCCAGTGCTTATGGGCTGAGCCATCATCACCTGAAGAAAAATTTTTTTAATAAAATTCTGAGTACTAAAAAAAAAAGAATTAAATCCATCAATTTAAGATTAAAATTGAGACTGCCTTGTGCTTGAGTATTTCAGAGATAAATCCATGGTTTAGAGTGAAAAGCTCATGAAAAGGGAGTGGGGGCTGGAGGCAGGTCAGGTAGACTATAGGACCCTGCGGGAGCCCACCTTTTTCTGGGCGTCGCAGCCCCTCCACCTGTGGGGTGAGGAATGAAATCTGCAGCTCCAACTGGGCCAACTCCTTCTGAGTAGGAACTGTCTGGGTTTTGCTTTTAAGTCTCCGTGTTCCAGTGCTCAGCACATGCCTGGCACGTGGTAGGGATGGAATAAATCTGATGGGTGAATGGATGGGTCAGTACATGAGTTGGTGAATAAATAAAGGAAGGAAGTGGAGAAGGTGGGCCGCTGCCTAAGGATATACACGAGGCATCTCTTCTGCTTTCCCTTGGCCCTGTGTGGGGGCTTTCCAGATGGTTCAGTGGTAAGGAATCTGCCTGCAGTGCAGGAGACCCGAGTTCCATCCCCAGATAGGAAAGATCCCCTGGAGGAGGAGATGTCAACCCACTCCAGTATTCTCGCCTGGAGAATTCCATGGAGCCTGGTGGGCCTCCGTCCATGTGGTCGCTAAGAGTCAGACATGACTGAGCGCACACACCAGTTTGGCCTGTCTGTGCCTCAAGCTCCACCACGAGATTACTTCCTTGCAGCAGTCTTCAAGGGCCTGCTTTCACAATCGAGCACCCCTGGGAGGACTCCCGTTACATTTATCAGCCTTTGCAAATATGTTGATGTGGGATTTTAGGAAAAGGCTTTCCTCCCATTTGCCATAGTCAGTAACACTGTAGGTAAACCAGCTTCCTAAGCTGAGTTCTCTGTTCTTTTGAATATTCATAAATTGTCTGACCTTTAATGGTATTGTCTCCAGGAGCAAGGAGACTTTGCCTTAGGAAGCTCAAGGAATGTCTGAAGCAGAGAGATCATAGAATCTTTGCACTGAAAGGTCTTAGGGTGTGACATTTTGTCCCCTGGCAAGGATGGAATCGTCTGGTGAGGGCCATGTGGCCCCTACAACCTGGAGACTGTGTGTGTGTGTGTGTGTGTGTGTGTGTGTTTGTGCACGTGTGCGTGTGTGTGCCTGGAAATGGTATTTATTTATTTTTTAGATTTTTTAAATGAATTTTTGCTGGCGTATAGCTAACCTGGAGGCTTTTGCTCTGGAAAGGACTAGTGGCGAGCAGGACAGAGCTCAGACGTGGCTGAACTGAGGTGGGACTCATGAACTTGGACTTGCCACTTGTCATGTCTTTGTGGGAGAATCTTAAATCTCTCAGCCCGCTCTTCAGTTGACAACCAAGAGGAAGCAAGACGGGGCGCAGCCCCTGCCGCCTCCCCGCCACCCCTGCAGCCGGCGGTCTTCGCTGCACCCCCATCATGAACCCCTCTGCTTCCACCCGCAGCCTCCGCCCGTTTGCGCCTACAGATTCCGAGTGATCGGGTGGCGGCTCTGCCCCAAGCCCTGCAGTGGCCTCCCGGCTCTGAGCAGAACCTGACCCGACCTCGACACTGTCCCGTGTGACGTGGCATTCTCTGCCAGCCTTCTGACCGATCTCCTGCTTCTCTGGGCCCTGCTCTCTCTACTCCAGCTGCCGTCCCCGCCCCAGGCTCCGCCTCGCCTCACTCCCGCACTCCTCTCTGGTCTCTGCTCAGGTGTCTCACTTGGTCCACCCAAAAGCAGGAACCTTGCCCCCCACGCTGCCCCACTTTCTACCCGCATGCATGCCTGTGTGCTAAGCCGCTTCAGTCGTGCCTGACTCTTTGTGACCCCGTGGACTGTAGCCCACCAGGCTCTTCTGTCCATGGGATTCTCCAGGCGTGAATACTGGGGTGGGTTGCTGTACCCTCCTCCAGGGGGTCTTCCCAACCCAGGGATCGAACCTGCTGTCTTAGTCTCTTGCACTGGCAGGCGGGTTCTTTACCACGAGTGCCACCAGGGAAGCCCTCTCTACCCCCAAACCTGCTTTATTCTTCTTCATTGCATCTCTCACCACATGACACTTGATATATTTGTTTCTTTGTCTTTTCCCAACTAGAATCGAAGCTCCCTGAGAACAAGGATGCTTGCTCAGCTTACTGCTGTGGTCCAGGGCCTAGAAACTTGCCTGGATTCTAATTTTTTTTTAAATGAATATTGAATGAATCTTAAAGAACAACAATGGTATGATTTTATTTTATTTTCATACCATTTTTGTACCATTACCATTTTTTCAATTCAATGTTCCTCTCTATTATTTTTTATTACAGTGTTTTTTATTTCAAAGGAAAATCCAGACTCAGGAGTAGGCAGTTGTAAATCGATTCTGAAATGTCATAAAACATGAAATGAGTCTTTTCCATTTGCTCCACAAACAAGGCTCAGGAACAGTGGCCATCTGACTCTGCCCATGCGCCTGGGCTTCCTGGGTTATTTAAGGAAGGCCAGAGAGCCCGAGTCTGGGAGGGCATCTGGCATTGTTTTCCACGTTTAGCTGCAGGACTGTAGGGCCGGGTATGAGGCCTGAAGTTTAAATGCAAAGGTTCAAAATACTCAGGGGGTGAGAGATGACTTTCCTCAACTTGATTTAAAGAAAAAACTTTTTGAAAATTCACAAATTCGTGCAAAACTCAGTATAACAGATAGCTTGTGTTTGGTTTTCATGCGTGCTAAGTTGCTTCAGTCATGTCCGACTCTTTGAGACCCTACGGACTGTAGCCCACCAGAGTCCTCTGTCCATGGGATTCTCCAGGCATGGATTCTGGAGTGGGTTGCCAGGCCCTTCCCCAGAGGGTCTTCCCGCCCCAGGGATTAAACCTGTGGCTCTGTGTCTCTCCTGCATTGGCAGGCGGGTTTTTTACCACTTGCGTCGCCTGGAAAGCCCACATTTTGGTTTAGCCTATTTAAAAACCTTGTCTAGAACTTCCCTGGTGGCCCAGTGGCTAAGATTCCGAGCTCCCAATGAAGGGGGCCGGGGTTCGATCCCCAGTCAGGGAACTAGATCCCACGTGCTGCACCTAACACCCAGTGCAGCCAGATAAGTAAAAATAAATGCATTTAAAAAATTGTCTAAGTTCACTGGCAATGCAACAATGCACCGGCCTGACAACTTCCCTTCCATCTTTATATGTATCGAGTCTACCTTTTAATTTCATGAATGGCATCCGTCAAGCTAGAAGCCCAGGAGAAAGGGAGCGTATTTATTTCACGAGCGGATGTTATATCTCTGAAATGACCCTTCACAACCTCAGTCAAGCCCCTAGGTCAATATTTCGAAAACTTTATGAAGCGGAAAAATCACCTAGGGAGTCCTGTTCAATGTGTGTGGATTCCTGGGCGCCATGCAGCGAGATCTGGATCCCTTATGGTGGGGGGCGGGGGGGCGCGCCAAGAGGGGGCTGGTAAAGCCGGTGCCCTGGAGTGGGGTGCAGCGGAGCTCCCAGAGAGTCTGGACCCCCTCGAGGCGAGGACCGCGCTGCCTGATGCCACAGACTCCACCCAGGGGCTCCTCAGAGGTTCTGAGGCTGAGACAGCTCTTCTGGAATGTTCTCCGGGAACCAACTGAGGGATCGCCCCAGAAAGGAGGGCAGACCAGGGGCTGAGGAGAAGCAAACACCCCAAGATACAGCACTTTAATAGAGACTGACTCGGAAGCCTCCGACATTTTGCGAACTCTCTTTGGCAATTATCAAAAGATAATTCTCATTAATCCTGTCAAGACAAGCTTTCAGATGACAGATTGATAGGGACACCTTCTTTTAACACTTGAGACTGTCTTGAACTTATAGCATCATTTATAGCGGCCCCTCTGAACCCGCTCTGGTTTCTTACTGCTCGTTTCTGACGCTAGAAGAGTGACCTGGAGCTGAGCCCGGCTCCTCCATCAGAGACGCCCAGGGGCTGATCTCAGGGGGTCGCACACCCTGAGAGCTACTATAGCCTGTGAAAAGTCTTCAGTTAATAGTTGCAATGGGAGTGAAAGAAAAGGAAAGTGTTAGTCCCTCCATTGTGTCCAACTCTTTGCTTCCCTATAGACTGTAGCCCGCCAGGCTCCTCTGTCCGTGGGATTCTCCAGGCAAGAATACTGGAGTGGGTTGCCATGCCCTCCTCCAGGGGAGCTTCCTGACCCAGGGATCGAACCTGGGTCTCCCGCACTACAGGCAGATTCTTTACCGGATGAAGATGGTAGAGACTTTGTGTTGGCTTTCTCCCCATGAATCCTGTCTTCTGTTTCCATTGTTTTAAAAACGCACATGTCATGCACAGACATTCCTTGTTCACACAAACAAAACACAAGCATGTAAGTCAAAACAGAAGGTCCCCACAACCCCTTCCCTGGTCTAGATCCACACCCAGAGCCCCACGCTTCTAGGTTGGGTCATGTCATTCCAGACCGTTTTTGAAGAGTTGAAAAAAATGTCCTTTAGGCCAGGGAAAGGAATAGATGTTCACTTGGCTCCCCAGAGGGCTTCCCTTGTGGTCAGCTGGTAAAGAATCTGCCTGCAATGTGGGAGACCTGGGTTTTGACCTGGGTTTGATCCCTGGGTTGGGAAGATCCCCTGGAGAAGGGAAAGGCTACCCACTCCAGTATTCTGGCCTGGAGAACTCCATGGACTATAAGAGTCAGACACAGCTGAGCGACTTTCACTTTCACTTTGCTCCTCAGGGCTTTGGCAGAACCAACCTGCCTCCTTTCTAAGACCTGAATGGCTTTGGAAGGTCGGGACAGCGTCCCTCCGCTCTGTGGCATCTCTCCACACAGCCGTCAACCTGCTGCCTTCCCGCGGCCCTCGATTCACCAAGGATCCACTCCCTCAGCTTACTGTCTTCCCGTCTGACTCCCGTCTCTATTCTGGGTCATTTCAACACACATCAGGGTCTCTTAGTTCCCTGACCTGTCAGTAACTTGTTCCCCATCCCCAGCATCCATCTCCCATCACAGCTTTGTCTTGGCAGCACCAGTCACGGTACCCAACCCAACCACAGACACTCTGCTCTCAGACAAACACCTCCCTCCCACTCTCCCAGCTGCCTTTTGCTCGGTTGCTTCTTTCTCTTGCTTGGACATACAAGCCCTTTTCCTTTTCCAGGTGTTTGCTCTTAATTTTCTTCAACCTAAGTGGGTCTTCTTATAGCTCCTCACTTTGCTGGATGATTCTCTGGTTCTGTGTCTCCTAAAGATGTCCCCTCTCCTGGGAAGCCTTCCCTTCCTCTCTCTGACACCCTCTTGTCTCTTTCACAGATCTCATCACAGTCTGTAGTTGTCTTGCTATGTATTGTTTTATGTAGGATGAGAACTCTTAGGGTTTTCTCTCTCAACAACACAGTGAAGTTTTCTTAAGTTAAAAAAATCCCAACAATGCAAATGAACTTCTTATATAAAAAAGAAATAGACTCACAGACATAAAAAAACCAGCTTATGTTTATCAAAGGGGAGAGGGGGAGGATAAATTAGGAGTTTGGGATTAACATACACACACTGCTATATATAAAATAGGTAAACAACAAGGACCTCCTCTACAGCACAGGGAACTCTACTCAACGTCTTATAATAAACTATAATGGAAGATAATGTAAAAATGAACACATGTGGCTATGTATATACGTATAAGGGCTTCCCTGGCGGCTCAGTTGGAACGCTGGAGACCCAGGTTTGATCCCTGGGTCAGGAAGATCCCCTGGAGAAGGAAAAGGCTACCCACTCCAGTGTTCTTGCCTAGAGAATTCCACGGACTATACAGAGCCGTACATGACTGAGCGACTTTCACTTCACTTCACTTCACCCACTCCAGGATTCTTGCCTGGAGAATTCCAGGAACTTAAGAGCCTATGGGCTACAGTCCATGGGATTGCAAAGAGTTGGACAAGACTGAGTGACTAACAGCTTCACTTTTTCACTTATGTATAAATGAGTCATTTTGCTATACATCTGAAGCCAGCACAACATTGTAAATCAACTGTATTTCAATTAAAATTTTTTTTAAACCACTGGAAAAAAATTTTTCAGCTTCAGGATTCAAATAAAAATACTTAGTGGGAATTCCTGGTGGTCCATTTCTGACACAGAGGTCCTACCCAAAGCCTCCGTACACAGCGGTCCTCTCAGCCTCACCCTGGGCTTCCAGAGCCTGGGAAGTGCTGACGGGGCTACCTGGATTAAAGATTCCACCCCGCAAATGGACCCAGAATTTCTGAGGCCTGAGCTCCCTGAGGAGTTTTGTAGAATGGCTGTTGGGAGCGGAGGAGGCAGGCATGTCCCGGGGAGGCCTCGTGTTTCCACGTCCACAGAATCTGCAGAGTGCCTGGCACCGAACAGGCAACACAAACACCTCTCAAATTTGGCAGCTGGATTTATGCCCACGTTTGCAGATTTGTGAGCACAATAAAAGTTATTCTAAGAAACTGTTTTATGGCCGTTTTTATGCAGTCTTACACAACAAGACCAGATATATTGAGGTTCCATGGGCCTCACAGTCACTCGGGAGAAAACAGGTCTCACAGGGGGAAAAATGGGGTGGTGGGGAGGGATTCCTGGGCCCCAGGGGAGGGACGGGGAGCTGCCAGGGATGCAGGTACCAGCGGGCAGCGCAGCCTGGGTCTGCGGTGGGCAAACAGGTGCACGAGGTGCCAAGGGCAGGTTGACAAAGGGAGAGGGGCCCATTCATGCTCATAGAGCCAGGGAAGCCGTGAGTCACTCACCCCGAGTGGAGAGGTTCTGCCTGGTCCACTGCTATCAGAATCGCCAGCATTTATTAACCCTTTTCTGTGTGCCAGCCACTTGAGAGTCTTTTGCAAACACGCTCTCTAATCCTTGCACTCTAACAGTAGGAGTTATTTTTTCTCTTTTACTTCAGTTGTAAGGAAACTGAGCCTAGGAGACTTGAAACAGCCTGCCAGAGGTCACAGAAATCGGAAGTGGCAAAATCAGGGCTCAAACAGGACCCTGTTCAGTGAGCAAACCACTGTTGCTGCTGATCTCGTGACCGCCTCTATCAGCTCTGAGCCTCAGTCCCCTCCCTGTACAATGTGGTGCTGGCTCTCGCCCGCGGAGAGGAGAAATAAAATAAGACTCATTAGATCAAGGCTGCCTGGTGTGACAGCCACTATCCACACGCGGCTGGTCTGAACCGGGCGCAGCCAGTTCAGACCATACCAGGTTTCAGAGTCTCCGTGAAAAAAAGATGACCGTGGCCGTTAAGCCCATGGAACCTGAACATATCTGGTCTCGTTGTGTATGACTGCAGAAAAATGACTTAGAACTTAGTGAAAAAAAGATGGTAAATGGTCTCAATAATTTTTATATTGATTCCAAGTTGAAGTTATAATATTGGGCTAAAAGCATGCCATTAAGGTGGACCTTACCTGTTCCTTTTTACTTTTTAAAATGCGGCTGCTAGACAATCTATCCTAGCCGTGGTTCGCGATGTTTCCTGTAGACAGCTCTGAGCTAATCCCCTCCTGTGGGGCCATTAAGGGGTGGCCGAGACGTCTCAGCTCGGCTCAGCCCATGTCACAACCTCGCAATTTACCGTTTCTCTTCTCTCCTCGGACTGGATACTTTTCCTCTAGAAACCTCGCTGAATCCTCACAAGAGCCATTCTGTAATTTGATGATGGTTAAAAAAAAATCCCGCGTCTGTGGGTCTTCTTCCTCCTCGTGTACCTGCCCGCAATCTGTGATGTGAGCTCGCTGTGAAAAGGGCCCGTGGGCTTTGCCAAAGGGCCACAAGCACGGGGCGGCTGGGAGGACAGCCCCAGGCCGGAGAGACTGGGCTGCTTCCGAGAGTGGGAGAGCGCATGCGCGCTGGGAGGAGTTGGCAGGGGCCTGCCTGCCGGATGGTCTGCGGCGTGGGCTCTGCGGGGAGCAAGGCCTGAGCGTCTGCTGCTGAAGGTTAGCCTGAAGGGGTCGGTGCAGGTGCCCAGCGGCCGGTGGCACCTGCTGGCCTCTGAGAGGAGGGCTGCCTCCTGCCCACCTGGGGATTGCGTGCGTGTCTGACTCTCTGAGACCCCACTAACTGTAGCTTGCCAGCTCCTCCGTCTGTGAGATTCTCCAGGCAAGAAAACTGGAGTGGGTTGCCGTTTCCCACTTCAGGGGATCTTCCTGGCCCAGGGATCAAACCCGAGTCTCTTGTGTCTCCTGCACTGGCAGGCGGGTTCTTTGTGGAGGGCTGCCTACTGCTCCACGCGGACCTGGGTCCTTCCTGCAAATCCAGAGCCCCCGGGTGCTGCCGTCAGGGTTGCCGCAACAGACTTCAAGGCATGCCCCATGCAAAAGCAGATTTTAATGTAAAATATAGATGTGTACCTAAAATGGATCTTCCCACAATCTGAGATAGTAATAACGTTCCGAAAACCCGGAACCCCTATTCCTTCCTCTTTCAAAGAGTCTTGCAGACTTGGCTGCCTTCTGTGTTGTGATACGAGGGGACACTGCTCCGGTATATGTTTAAGGTACTGACTCTAACTCTGTCACTCGGAGAATAAAGCGGACTTTTCTGGACTGAATCATGCCTTAGAGAAAAAAGTCACATGCGCTTCTTGGGAACCTTGCAAGCTCACCCCCAGTCCCAGAGGGACAGAGGATAATGGTTTCGTGTTGTTGGCTGCTTACTCCCTAGGGGTTCTGAAATACGGGTTTTCCTTTAAAAGGAAAGATGCCTCTTTTTTTTTTTTTTTTTTTTCCCTAAAAGCCGTCACATGGCTCTCCATGGCATGGTTTGGCCCTGGCACCCACCACAAAGACATCTGTGTGTCCTTTGGGGCTGTGTGCCAGGCCCAGAGACTGCCCAGACTTTCTGCCCATCTTCCATACGGAGGGCAAAGCCCCAGCTTCTGCCAGCCAAGGCCATTGGAAGGCTGTCTGGAAACAGAGACAGCCCTGCTGCTGATGCTGCAGCAGGCCCGGGCCTGGGTGTGACCTCAGGCCTCCACGCCCTCTGGCTGCCTGGCTCCCAGCGTCAGGTGCCACAAGGTTGGAAAGGCCTGGACAGGCAGCTGCATTTGACAGACAAAGGGGCCACGTGTGGCCTGCCAAGTGTGTGGTCAGGGCTAACCAACAGTGTCTCCTTTGCTGGGAGAGCCTTGAAGGTGGTGACTGCTTTTTATTTTTTCAAATGTTTGTTTCTTTGGCTTTGCCAGGTCTTAGGTGCAGCATATGGGATCCAGGTCCCTGACCAGGGGTTGAACCCGGGACCCCTGTACTGGGAGCGCAGAGGCTTAGAACATCCTAGGTCAGGGGTGGAGCTGGGGAGGCCCGTCGGAACAGTCCCTATTTGTATACTGGGAATCGAGGGTGGGGAAAGATGCCCCTGCTCCCTGACTGGGCCTCCGAGGACCTGCAAGAGTTCTGGTGGGAGAAGGATGGGAGGATGGAGAGATGAGCTTTCATTTTTCATGGGTTTTGCACACACATGTGTCTTTCACATAGAAAGAGAACACAATGTGCCTTAAAAGTTTCACACCTGCAATCATTTCTATGAGATGATTTCTGGTCCCCACCCCCCCGCCGGCCCCGCCCCGACCCCCGCATCATGTGGCCTGCGGGATCTTAGTTCCCCAAGCAGCGATTCTGGGGTCCTAACCCCTGGACTGCTGTGGGAGTCCCTACGAGATGATTTCTGGATGGGAACGGTGAGTGATTTCTTTCTTTTATTGTGCTGTATTCTACGTTTTCTACGGTGAGTATATAGGGCTTAAATAGTACAAAATAAGAGTTGCTTTTAAAATGACATCAAAGCTGACAGATTTAGAAATGTAACCAGACCTATGAAAAGGCAGGTTGAGAGCAAATAAGCATTTTTTACATTTGAAAGGTGGTGACTTGAAATGCCCATTGATCCCTCCCTTCCCTGGGCTGTTTACTTGTCTCTGTTGTCAGGTACGAGGTGGTGGCTGTGCCCTTTTCTAGAAAAAGTCATGGAAAACATGACTGAACAGTGCATTTATTCCAAGCCGCTGTGCAATCATTAGCCATTGAGCCTCCATTCTGTTAAGTGATTTATCTATATACGCACACACATATATATATTATGCAGTAAAATAGGTAATTTTATAGTAAAATCGATCTGAAATTATGAAAATCTAGCAAATAATAGAGTGGGAACTCTCAAATATCTGAGCCATATATATATATTGTTCTTTAACTCTACAAGGTATTATCATGTTTCTAGCCCTCAAAATGGACAAAGTGACGCAGTGTGAGAAGTACTTGCAAGCAGCCCAAGAAACGTGTTTTGTCAGTGTGCTCTTTCCCCCTCCTTCAGACAATGCAAGTGGAAGACAAGAAAGATTAGTCACAAGGGGGAAATGAATAGATGAAGACAAGTCTGTTTATAGGCACATGGCAGCCCTTTAACCCACCTCTCGGTGGGACTCACTAGACTCTCAGTTCCTTTGAAGTTTTATTCCAACAGTTCAAAGAATCAGTCTACTAAAAATATTAAAGAAAAAGTATTGATCATTTTAAAAGCACACAATATTGAAACGGTTTTCCCAATAAAACTCTGTGCTTTGGCCTGTTTAAGATCATTTCAGTTCTTTGCTCAATCTAGTGGAATATTCTAAACCAAACAGTCCTACAGTGTGCAAGAGGTTCAACAAGGGCTTGGTTTTCATGGCCGTCCTGACTATACATCCGTCCTTGGTTTTCATACAGGTCTCTCTTGCTTTCAGCTTGTTGTTCAGTCACCCAGTCGTGTCTGACTCTTTGTGACCCCACGGACTGCAGTACACCAGGCTTCCCTGTCCTTCACCATCTTCCGGAGCTTGCTCAAACTCATGTTCATTGAGTTGGTGATGCCATCAACCATCTCACCCTCTGTCCCCTTTTCCTCCTGCCTTCAATCTTTCCCAATATCAGGGCATTTGATGCTTTCAGCTATAAAATTGATAAAAGAAGTAGTTAATATAATGGACAGAATCACTCCTCCAGAATTTGGAGACTTTGAGACTTGTCACCCCAACAAAACAATGAGCTCTTTGAAGGCAGGGACTACCTTAAATCAGACTCAGAGACTCACAGGCTCTCAGACTCAGAGACTCACACTCTCAGACTCACAGACTCACAGACTCACAGACTCTCAGACTCAAAGACTCACTCACAGACTCTCAGAGTCACAGACGTTCAGACTTAGAAAACAAACCATGGTTACCAGAGGGGAAAGGTGGGGAGGGAGAAATGAAAAGTTTAGGGTTAACAGACACTCCTACATATAAAATAGGTAACCAACAAGGACCTACTCTCTAGCACAGGGAACTGTATTCAATACCTTGTATTAGGTTGGTGCCAATGTAACTGTAGTTTTGGACCCTGAATTTTAAATCATTATAACTAGGCTCAAACACATCTTTATTAATCAAAACAGGAACCAGTACAATCAACACATTTTTGCCAACAAAAAATAACTTTGTTTATTCCCCAGAGCCTAAAAATCTGTGCTTCGGGATTCCTTGAACTCTGGGAAAGCATTTTCTGCCTCCTGCTGGTTGTGAAAGAGTTTTCCCTGCAAAAAGTTGTCGAGATGCTTGAAGTGGTAGTCGGACGGCAAGAGTTCAGGTGAATATGGCGGAAGAGGCAAGAGTGTATTTGTTCTACGCGCGGTGAGTGTTGGATGGAGAGAACCGGGCCCTCTCTGAGGACCAATGCCAGCTGCAGGCATTGCGGCTTTCAGCGCATCTCACCGATTTGCTGCGCGTACTTCTCAGATGGAATGGTTTCACCAGGATTCAGAAAGCTGTAGTGGGTCAGGCCGGCAGAGACCACCGAGCAGTGACCAGGACCTTTTTTGGTGCAAGTGTGGCTTTGGAAGTGCTTTGCAGCTTCTTCTCAATCCAGGTCATTGCCAGTTGTTGTGTAAAATCCACCTTTTGTCACACATCACAATCCGATCGAAAAATGGTTTGTAGTTGTTTTGTAGAATAAGAGAAAATGACACTTCAAGAGGGCGATTTTTTGACTTGTGATCAGCTGAGGAGGCGCCCACTTACCGAGCCTCTTCACCTTTCCAGTTTGCTTCAAATGCTGAATGACTGTAGAAAGCTCAACACTGAGTTCCTCGGCAATTTCTCGGGTCGTTGTAAGAATATCAGCTTCGAAGGTCCTCTCAACTGGTCACTGTGAGCTTCCCGTGGCGGTCACTGCCCTGCTAGTCTTCAAGGCTCTCGTCTCCTTTGCAAAGCTTCCTGAGGCACAGCCGCACTGTACATTTGGGAGCAGCTCCTGGGCCGAGTGTGTTGATGCTGCAAGTTGTCTCCACTGCTTTATGACCCATTTTGAACTCGAGTGAGAAAAATCTCTCAATTTGCTTTTTGTCTAGCATCATTTCCCTAGTCTAAAATGAATACAAAATAAATAGCTAGTAATAAGTCATTAGCAAAAAAAAAAAAGAATTGAGAAATGCACATTAAAATGATGTATAACATAACCACGTTTATTTAAGAATGTAATCCAATATCAAACAGCAGAGTTTAACAATGCAAAACCCTAATTACTTTTGCACGAACCTGATAATAACCTATAACAGAAAAGAATCTGAGAAAGTATATATGTATATATTTATGTTATTACTGAATCCTTTTGCTATACACCTGAAGCTAGCACAAAATTGTAAATTTATACTTCAATAAAAGGCAAATTTATATTTTAATAAAAAGAAATAATTTTTTAAAAAGACTTGAAGGTTGAGAGAGTGTTCCAGATTAAAGGAGAGCAAAGAGACTTGACAACTCATACATTATGTAATCCTGGATCCAGCACTGGGAGAAAAATTGCTGTAAATGACATCCTTGGGAAATTGGCAAAATTTGATTGTGGACTGTAGCTTAGGTATTAGTACGGCATAATATTAAATTTTCTGAATTTGATAATTTTACTGGAGTTATGTAAGCTGTTTCTGTTCTTAGGGGATACATGCTGAACTATTTAGTTGGCATAAATGGTTCAGAGAAAGAAAAAATAGAATCCCATAAATTTTAGCACAATTTTTAAAATTCGAGGTGAAATTCCCACAAGATAAAGCTGTCCATGTAAAAGCGCACAATTCAAGGACATTTAATAGAACCACAGGTCTGCGCATCCACCCCCTCTCTCTAGTGGCAAAGAGAACTAGAAAGAAAGAGAAAACATCTCAAAAGAAAACCTCCAGGACGTCTCTGTCATCCAGTGGTTGAGACTCTTGAGACTCCGCTGCCGGGGTCTTGGGTTTGGCCCCTGGTCAGGGAACTAAGTTCCCACGTGGCAGGTGGTGTGGCCAAAACCCGAAAACGACAGCAGCAACAACCAAAAAATCCCTGCTGCCCATGAGGCAGTCCGGGTCCCTCTCCGTCTGCCCTGAGCCGCTGGTGTTTATTTTCTACAGTTATGAACCCACCTATTCTGGAGTTCCTGCGAATGGAATCATACAGTATGTGGATTTATATGGTTTCTTTTTTTTTTTACTTTCTTACTATTGTGTTTTTGAGGTTCATTGCCATTGCAGCGTTTATCGAACGTCAGTCCGTATCTTGGCTGACTAGTACCCGTTGTACACAGAGACCGCATTTTGTTCATCCACTTGTCCGTTAGTGGATGCCTGTGTTGTTTTCCCCCTTTGCCTGCTGTGAATAATGCTGCTACGTGTCAAGTCGCTGCTTTCACTTGCGGACTATACCCAGGAGTAGACCTGCCCGGTCCGATGGTAAATGGGGGCTTAGCTTTTCAAAGGAGCCGCCAACGCCTGTTTCCAAAGGGGCTGCGCCATTTTACTGTGCGAACTGCTCTTAGCTCTTCTCAGAGCTTGAAATTATTTCAAAGTAGAAAGTTAAAAAAGTTAGTGTGTGCACCCAGGCGGAAGGGAAAGGCAACCAAAATTCGGGAAAGTGGGAAGGGCCCAGCGCTTAACCCCACCGAGCAGACCCTCGTGGAGACTGGGAGGGTGAGAGAGTCAGGCGGGGCAGCTCGAGGGGAGATTCCAGAGTGGAAACGTCTGTCAGGGGTGACACAGTCTGAAAGTGCTACCCCAGCACTTCCAGGACCAGAAACCCAGCCCGGGGGACGCGGAGGGCGCACGGTGCGCCCCACCCTCTGGGCGGAGGTTCACTACCACCCTGTGGCGCACGCAGGAGAGTGAGCTTGCACCAATACTGCACTTCCAGCATCCGTGGGCACCGCCGTTTCCCCTGCAGAAAGCTGCCTGGGTGTCGGGCTGCTGGGACCCAGTTCCCCCCATGACTGCGCCGATACTGAAAGCAGACAGTGCGGGTCCTGGAAGGCGCTGACAGACCCTGAGGATTATGACTCAAGCCTGTAAATTCCATCCACGTCCTGCTCGGTCATTCCTCTTGCAGCTCAGCCTGTGGCTCCCTAACCAGCCCCACGGGGGTCCCCCACGAGCTTGAGAGAAAGGCAGACTCTCAGGCCCCCCCTCAGTTGGAGGAACCAGAATCTGCATTTCAACAAGATCCGCAGGTATTTGGCAAGCTCACCGGAGATTAAGGGCCTTCCCTGGGCAGAGGGTAAAGAGTTGGTCTGCAGTGCAGGAAACCCGGGTTCAGTCCCTGGGTCAGGAAGATCCCCTGGAGGAGGGCGTGGGAACCCACTCCAGTATTCTTGCCTGGAGTATTCCATGGACAGAGGAGCCTGGCGGGCTATAGTCCATGGGGTCGCAAAAAGTCAGACACGACTGAGCAACTAACACTTCACTTAGAGCTTAAGAAGCACCGCTTCTGCACCCACTACATCAAACGTGACTTAGCAACTGAAGAACAACAAATATGTAAAATAGATAATCAACAAGGCTCTCTTGTACAGCACAGGGGCCTCTACCCAGCAGTCTGTAATGACCCATATGGGAATAGATGCTGAAAAAGAATATATATGTGTATATGTATACCTGCATTGCTTTTCTGTACTCTGAAACTAACACATCACTGTGAATCAACTGTTTGTTGTCGTTTAGTCGCTAACTCGTGTCTGACTCTTTGGCCACCCCCATGGGCTGTAGCCCACCAGGCTCCTCTGGCCATGGGATTTCCCAGGCAAGAATACTGGAGTGGGTTGCCATTTCCTTCTCCAGGGGTGAATCAACTATATACCATTATAAAATTAAAAACTTTTTTAAAAAGTGCTGCTTTAGTGCAGAGATTCCTAACTTTTTTTATTTGAACAACCATATGGAATCGCTCATGGAAGAATTCAGATTCCTAGGCTACCTGGGAGTAAAGGTTAATCCAGTGCACCCAGCGTGAAGCCCTGGAGTGGGCATTTGTACCAGGCCTCCCTGTGAGTCTTTGGCTCAGAGAACTCTGCTAAGCAATACTTGAAATGCACAGTTTTAAAAGCAAAGGGGGAAATCCCCGAGAGAGACTGTAAACGCCTCTCAGAGCAGCCTGGGCCCTGAGGCTTTTTGCCTGCTCACACAAGCCTTGCTGGACCTCTGAGCCCTGCTGAACAGAGTTCCGCCTTAATCCTAAAATCAGACAAGGAGCTTTCTAATCCCATTGCTCAGGAGGGGACAGAGGCTCTGAGAGGGTGGGTGGTGGCCCAAGGTCCTTCAGCCAGGAAGGAGAAGCGGGGCCTGATTCAGACCAACTTCTTTCCAGTGGCCAGGGCGCCGGCACGTGTACCGATCCGATGAGTCAGCCTACCAGGACCTCGCCCTCTTTCCCTCTCCTCCTCCGCTCCAGGGGGTGGGAGCAGAGAACACGCCCGGCCTTGGGGCTGGAGGGCTTCCTCTGGCTTCCAGCCCTGGTTCCCTCTCTTCTCCAAACCTCCATCTCCTTACCTATGAAACGGGAATGGCATGAGGACAGGGTTAAAGAAAAAGGCTTTTGGTGAGGGTTAAGGATAAAACACATTCTGTTTCCCGGTGCCTAGTACATGCTTGGTGCATGGGAGCCATTTCTGTTATTTTCTTGCAGCTGCAGCAGGACGCAAAATTTAGGGATGAAAACTAAGGAGGTGTTTAGGGCATGGCTCCTCAAAGAGAAACTTTCCCTGAGTTCTGACACATCAGGTGTAGTCAGATGGTTTTGGTTCACAAGATGTATTAGTTTCCTGTGGCCTCTGGTACAGATCACCACAAACGTGGTGACTGAAAATAACAGAGATGTGTTACCGAACGGGAAATGTGGTGGGGTGGGGAGCGCCAGTGAGGACTCTGGGATTAACGCACACACACTGCTCTACGTAAAGCGGGCGGTCAACAGGCCCTAGAGACGGCACCGGGAGTTCCACTCAGGATTCCCTAATGGGCTCTATGGGAAAAGAACCCAAGAAAAAAAAAGATTTTGTTGTTGTTCTGTTGCGTCCGACTTGTTGCGACCCCGTGGACTGCAGCACGCTAGGCCTCCCTGTCCATACCAGCTCCCGGAGCTTGCTAGCCTCTTGAACTGAGAGAACACACTTCTGTTTCTTTTTTTTTTATCATTAGGTTTTATTTTTCAATTTAATTTTCATTTTATGTTGGAGTACAGTTCATTTACAATGTGTTAGTTTCAGGTGTAGAGCTAAGTAATTCAGTTCTATATATATATATATAATGATTCACTTATATCAACTGTAGTCCAACCTGAGATAAAAATTAAATTAAAAAATAAAACTCAAGGATAAAAAAAAGGAAACAGAAATGTGTTCTCTCAGTTCGAGAGGCTAGAAGTCAGAAATGGACGTGTGGGCAGCCCTGCCCACCTCCAGGGGCTCGAGGCGGGCATCTCCCCGGCCCAGCCCCCAGCCTGGGAAGGGGATGCCCCAGGCCGCCCTGCCTCCTGGGGGCAGAATTCCAGGCCTTGCTTCCTCTGCGTGTCTCTCTGTACATCTTCTTTTCTGTCCTGGAAAGACACTTGTCACTGGATTTAGGGTCCACCCATATGATCCAAGGTGATGTCACAGCCAGTTCCTTAATTATTAATCCATCACAAATAAGGTTGCGTTCACAGTTTCCAGGCGTTAAGACGCGGCCCTGTCTTCCCCGGAGCCCAGGCCCCAGGCGTGGGGTGCGCCTCCCTTCTCTGCCCCGGGAGAAGGGCACTCTGTGGTTGGGGACCAGCGGGGGGAAAGGGGCCCAAGGACCGCTTGCCCAGTCTTCCTCCGGATGCTCCCGGTTCCCACCATGCTCCCCGAACCCCCGCCCCCCGCTTCCCGACCCTCAGCTTTGGATCCCTTGCTTCACCCAGGGCCTTCAGGTTTCCCCTTCAGATTCCCAAATGTTGACAGGCGCTGGCCAGCCTGGGACAGGCTGATCTTGGCTCAGGTGCTTTTCCTTGGGCCGGTCAACTGGGGTCCTGTGGGGCAGGGATGGCAGAAACATGTGACTCTGAAAGGGTCCCCCAGGCCTGCTCCTCAAGGGGGTGGAGAGCATCTCCTTAAGGGGGGGGGGCGTGGTAGACAGCCTTGCATGGGCCCTTGGAGGAGAACACGGTGGAATCCTGGGTTCCACACTGTACCTGGGGCTGAGCTGCATTCACTGAAGTGCCAAACTCCTTTTTACAAGGAGACACGTTTTCGGGGAGATGTCAGCCTGAATCCTGGGGTCGCGTTATAAGGGAGGCTCTGGTAATGATGTAATCAGAGTGGTCCTCCCACTGATTCATCATCCCTCTCATTTCTCATTGAAGTTTTGCAACAAAACTGCACAGGAGTCCCCAGCCCTGCCCCAACCCCATGGAGCCATCAAGAACACGGAGGCCCAGAGCCGCTAAATGACTTGCCCGAGGTCACCTGGCTGCCAAGTACAGAGCCAGACAAGCCTGCCGCCTTCTTAGCATCCCATCACCTTCTTTTCAGTAATGACTGCTTTCGTTAACGCCACACATTAGTCACTCCCTTTGGAAATCAGGTCGGCGTTAATACCAAGGGTGGTGTGGGCTTCCCAGGTGGCGCTAGTGGTAAAGAACCCGCCCGCCAGTGCAGGAGACGCGGGAGATACGGGCTCGATCCCTGGGTAGGGAGGATCCCCTGGAGGAGGGCATGGCAACCCACTCCAGTATTCTTGCCTGGAGAATCCCATGGACAGAGGAGCCTGAGGGCCTACAATCCATGGGGTCACAAAGAGTCGGACGAGATTGAAGCTATGTAGCACGGGTGCACAAGGGTGCCGTGTTAGAAAAGACGCCTGAATTCTGCGGCACTCTGATCTGGCACCATCATAGGCCTGTGGAGGGGAGTGGGGGTGGAGGACGGGCCCTCCTGGAAGTGGGGGCTCCGCCGGCCCCAGCACAAGCCTTGGGGACCTCAGCCTCTTTCCCTCCATCTTTTCTTTCTCTTCTGGTATGATCACTGAGGGCTGGATGCCTGTAAATCATGTGGAGGAAATTAATCAAAGTTATTTATCTTCCCCCAGCCAGCGATTAATGGTGGGGGACCCTAGCAGAGCACAGGAAGGACCCCTGGCAGCTCTGAGATCCCTGTTTATGTTTGGAGATGAAACTACACAGCGTCAGATGCAGAGATGGGAAGGGGCACCTCTGCCAGGCGAGCGACAGGCTGACTGCCTGGGAAGGGGCTGGGGGACCCCCTGAGGTTCTATCGCAGAGTCTGTCTCTGCTTCCTCCCAGGCAAGGTTCACAGTGACCTTCAGGAAACGACACTTGGGAAGACGTCTCTTTTCCCAATACGCCACACGCATTCTTCATTTTCAGGAAAATAATTAATTTTGGAAAGAGCAAGGTAATAATGAACTCCTTTTTTGGTGGATCGCCCTCACCAGACACAGAAGCAGCAGGGCTGTGCACCTGGGTCTCCATCACCTCTCTCTGGAGTCTGCACTTTTTTTTTTATGCTTCAAATGCATCTTTGGCGAAGGATATGAACTCCACCCGTCCAACTCAGGACGTCATTAGGGCCTCAGCGGGCCTGCTGGGCTCTGTGGCTGCGGGTGCTAAAAATAACCGGAGAGGTTAAAAAAAAAAAAAAAATGTGGAAGCAGATTTAAGGGCTCTTCTGCAAAATGAAACCCAGAAGCTGAGCCCTGGGTGGTTCTATTTAAAGGCGATCACCATCTCACCGTTCCCGTGGAGCTACACGTGAAGCCTGTGTTCCTGGCACTGAGCCGGGCGGGCGGGGACAGCTCCTCCCCCGCGCTCGCTCGCCGGGCCGCCCCGAGATGGGCAGGCGGCCGACCTCGGTGCAGCCCTTTCCTCCCACAGGCGTCCCTTTGAATTGAGGAAAGTGAAAATAAAGTTTTTGAGGCCAATGTCACAATTTTATCTTCTGTGAAAAGCAAAATCAACGAGGCTCTGAAAACTTATTAGCGGTTAGAAGACTTCCTTGTGGCCCTTGCCTTGGGGAGGGAAACAGAGAGAGCCAGAGACCCAGAAAGAGACAACAGACAGAGACGGAGAGAAAGAGAGAGACAGAGGAAATCGGGCTGCACTGTTCCAAGCGACAGCCGGCAGAAACCTTCTCTCTCTCTCTCTCTCTCTTTCCCCAGCTCACTGCCACCCTTTTATTTTATTTTTTTTAACACATCTGGTCTCAATCTTTATACACCAGTGGACAAAAGCAATTAGACAGCTCTGCTTTCCACGTCAAATGAAAGTCATATATTTTCCACGGCTGTCTCATTTGGTTACCCAGCTCTGCAGAAAGAGCTTAAGTGGAATTTCAATTTCGGGCCTTTGCTTGACAGTCCTGTTAGTGACGTGAGAGGTCAGTGCAGCCGCCTCTCCCAGAACCAGGAGAGGAGGCGTGGGGTGACAGGTGTGAGCCGACCGTGCCCACTGCCCAGCCTTCCCAACAAGCCGGGCGGCCTGGGTGCCTATGATCGCTGGCTCAGGCTTGACCGACCCGGCGGAGGAGGCGACAGGGGCCTCACTGGACGGTGAAACTCCGAAGGTCGCTCCAGTGGTGGGTACTCTGCCGGAGACAGAACGCAGTACAGCCCAGCCTAAGCAGAGAAGAGAGTTGGTTCCTAGACCCGGGGACATTTAAGAGAGCGAATCTGGCCAGACACAATTGATTCTGAAGCGTCAAACAGCACCATTCAAACTCCAATGAAAGGGTTGCCTGGGATACTTCCTTTTAAAAAAAGATTTATTAAGATTTTTAAATTTTATTTATTTTTGTAATTTTATTTATTTATTCCCTGCGCTGGGTCTTTATTACTGCGAGGGCTTCTCTCTAGTTTTGATGAGTCGGGGCCGGTTTCTAGCTGCGGTGTGTGGAGTTCTCAGGGCAGTGGCGTCTCTTGTTGGGGCTCCAGGCTCTGGAGCACGGACTTCAGTGGTTGTGCTGCCCAGGCTTAGTTGCTCCTCGATATGTGGGATTTTCCAGGATCAGGGATCAAACCCACGTTCCCTGCAATGGCAGGCAGATTCTTATCTACTGAGCCGCTGGGAAAGCCCTACCAAGACTTCCAGCAATGATTCTGGAATGCATTCTCATTGAGTGAGGCGCCCAACCGTAAACTGATCACAGCTTTGAGTCCCTGGTCCATTCCTGGAGATGGGAATGCAGCCCACTCCACGAAACCAGAGGACTGAATTTAGGTTGGAGTTTCTGCAAAGAAAAAACCTTTCAGAAGAAGGGGGAATGGCTGCAGAGCACTGTAGCTACCCTCCATGAGACCCCTTGTGAACCACAGCTGGGCACCCCCTCCAGGCTAATGCAGCTTGGTGCACCCACCGTTTAGGGGGCTGATGGCACCCAACTTCCTTTGGGCGGAAAGCCACTCCAGGCCCAGGACACGAGGCTGAGTGAGTGGCGATAAAGCCGGGTACCAGCCCACTTGCCTCCTCAGCAGAACGCTCTTAGAGTGCAACACCTGAACGGCTGCATTTGGGCGCCCCGTTGGGTGGGCAGACGTCCTGACAACCAGCCAAGCCATCTTAGAAGAGCTCCTTCCCCCGAGAGCTCTCGTCTGACAGGCTTCAGCTATGGCTTCTGCACGAGCCTGTACACAGTATTCATTTTACAGCTTCATGTTTGTTCAGCCTTGAATGTGTGAGGTTAACCTGTGGTGGGGGCGTGCTGGAGGCCGGGCCAAACCTGGCTTGGTTGCTGGCTCTGTCCTTAAGCATCTGGGCCTTCCTGTTCCTGTCCTGATGCTTTTCTGGGTCTCAACCTCCTCAGGGGGCCGAGAAAATGAAAGTGAAAGTGTCAGTAGCTCAATAGTGTCTTACTTTGTGCGACCCTGTGGACTGTATCCCACCAGGCTCCTCTGTCCGTGGGATTTCCCAGGCCAGAATACTGGAGTGGGTAGCCTTTCCCTCCTCCAGGGGATCTTCCTGACCCATGGATCAAACCTGGGTCTCCTGCATGGCAGGCGGATTCTTTACTGTCACCAGGGAGGCCCCTGCGGGACAGGAGGACCCTCCCCAACATTCCCCTCTCCCACCCAAAGCTCCGATTGGGAGGAGGTCTGGGGGTTTGGGGGTCTCTGCTTTCTTCCCAGCCTTCCAGAGTCAGTATCAGCAGAAGCAAGTCTTTCTTCTACCTGCTGGCCCCCGTCCCTCAGATGTGTGAACCTCGTGGTTTTACTGCCTTAGTCAGATCCCGCAGCTCCAGGGCGTCCTTGGGGTGTCACTTCCCTCCGCCTCTGCACTGATGACACACAACCCCGCCTTTCTGCCTGTTAGGCAAATTGGCGCCCACTCATCAACGGGCCCTGCAAAGCTGGGGCCGGAAGAGGGAAAATGCAAAGCAGAGCAGTGCGACTTCTGTCCGGTGGGGTCGGGCACTCGCTGGCTGGGCAGAGGGAGGACCATGAAACAGGGGTGTCTGTAGGGGAGGGCAGGACACCATGCTGATACCCCAGCTTCCCCTGCTGGCCCCGGGAGCCCCTGAGGGGCAGATGGATTCATACAGATCTCATAGGTGGGCATTTAACACGCCTGTTTACATGGATGATAGCAAATTCTAGTGCCAGTACAGAGCTCCACAAGGATCTTGATGACTCTGTTATCTGACAGAAACCAAACTTCCTGTTGGGTCCCTCTGCCTGGTCCCACCCATCTCAGACCTGGGAAAGCCAGGGCACAGTGGCCAAGATTAGACCCTGAGGAAGGGCTCTGGGCGGGACTGGGGACTGTGCAGTGTCCTTCGGGGTGAGCTGGTCTGCTGCTACTTTACTGCTCACAGCCAAACGGATCTTCCAAGGCGGATGGATTAGGGCCATGGGTCTGGGTGGGGTTAAGCAATGCCTATGGGTGCCACTGGGTGCCACTAGTGGAGTATTTTGGGGGCTAAACAACCTGTCACACACACAGAAGCATGAAGCCTATCATTTGACGCCTTCGGGGATCAGATCATACACAGGGAAGCGTAATAACCATGACGACCGTGATGCCTATACTCAGGGAGCCTCGTTCAGTTCTCAGAGCCTCCCCCCTTCTTTTTGGCTGTGTTGTGAGGTTTGCGGGATCCTAGTTCCCTGACCAGGGGTTGAACCCAGGCCTTCGGCAGTGACAGCATGGAGTCCTAACCACTGGACCCCCAGGATATTAAAAATTTTTTAAATTATTTTATTGAAGTGTAGTTGACTTTCAATAGTTAATTTTTGCTGTGCAGCAAAGTGACTCAGTAGATATTCTTCCTCATATGCTTTTCTGTTGTAGTTTACCCGGGAGATTGAATACGGTTCCCTGTACTATCCAGTAGGACCTTGTTGTTTGTGAATTCTTGATATAATATTCGGTAGTATGCATCTGCTAATTCCAGACTCCCAGCCCTTCCTCTCCCCACCACCACCCCTTGGCAACCACAGTCTAGAACCCTTTTATACAGAGAGAAAAGCCTTGCAGTTCAGAATTTGAGCTCCTGGACTCAGATCTTCACTCTTCCAGTGAGGAAACCTCAATAAGTTACCCTCCTGGAGCCTCCGTTTGCTTATCTGTAACCTCCAAGAGGATATGGCCTCTGACCTCACAGTTTCAGAGAAAGTTCATTGCAGTAATCCATGTGAGATTCTTGAAAGCTTCCCCAGGTGACTCAGCGGAAAATAAGACACAGGTTCTATCCCTGGGTCAGGAAGATTCCCTTATAGAAGGAAATGGCAACCCTCTCCAGAATTCTTGCTTGGAGAATCCCATGGACAGAGGAGCCTGGCAGAATACAGTCCATGGGCGGGGGGAGGGAGGCAAAAAGGGGTCGGATGTGATTTAGTGACTGAGCTCGCACTCACATGCATGTAAGTTCTTAGCTCATGGTCAGATGTGGAATAAAGTTTCAATACAAGTTGGCGACTGCTGTTAGGATCTGTGAACTCATCTGACTGTAATAACCCCTTTGAAGTCATTTTCTTCTTTTGAAGATATTTTCTTCTTTGGCTGAAGGAGGAAAGTGAGACCAGAAAGTGGAAACACAAGCCTGGGGGCTGGGGAGGTCATGGAGCGAGAAAGGGGATTTGGGGTCAGGGGAGCTTCCTTGGTGGTGCAGGTGGTGAAGAGTTTGCCTGCAGTGCAGGAGACCCAGGTTTGATTCCTGGATCGGAAAGATCCCCCGGAGGAGGTCGCGGCAACGCACTGCAGTCCTCTTGCCTGGAGAATCCCATGAACAGAGGAGCCCGGTGGGCTGCTGTCCATGGGGTAATAAAGAGTTGGACATGACTGAGCGACTTCCACTTCACTTGGCCAGTGACACATGCCAGAAGCATTGTTGGGGCAGAGACTTGGGTGCTGGGTGAGGAGTCTGAGTCCCCTGCGGAGTGTGTGGGAGGGGCCGCGGCCCAGAGAACTGGAACAGGGCGTTAAGGGCCACTCAGGCTAGGGACCGAGGCTTTACGGTGGAGAGAGGGACAGACTCGACTGGCATTTTATCTCGCCAAAGAAAAGAGGCGATTCCCTCGTGGTCCAGTGGGTAGGACACCAAGTTTCACTCGCGGATCCCTCATCGGGAAACGGAGATCCTGCAAGCCAAGTGGTAGAGCCAAAAAAAAAAAAACACCCAACAACAAAACACCAAAGTATGAAAACAACTTTACCCTCTAACAAAATTGAGAGTGTAGTCTCAGCCGTGTGCTCATTCTGAGAACAACAAAATAATCTGAACCTTTTTCTCTGATAAAACTATAGTCTACTTCATTTTTGACTGGCATGTCACATTCATAAAGAGGAGTGCTTCCCTCTTCCCCCCACAAAAATATTTGAAGGCCTGGTCAATTTTTAAGGTCTTTCCTGAATCCTTGTTATTTCTGCTATCTTGTCTTATTTCTGGGTTTTCTCTTTGGTGATTGTTACCTGGCCTCAGTCACAGGGGTCATTCACAGGCCTGCTAAGTGACTTTCAGTGACTTCAGGAAACCCCGAGACTCTGCAAGATTTGCAGTTTTACCTGATGAACTGATTTGCATTGAATTTGAATTGTAATTTTGGATGTTGCTACAAACCACACAAGTGTCAATGTGATGGCTGGGGGTGGCCGCTGGTGTGAAACAGGGAGAGACTGTGTTATGGTCCATTAGCACAGAGTTTCACCTTACGACAACTTTTGCTTCATAAGCAAGTCGTAACTGTAGGCACTTGGGCAACAAATTCTCAAATAACAACCATATCCCGTGTAGGCATGAGGCACATGGTTTTGATAAACACAGGGTTCCACAGCCAGAGATGCAGCTGAAAACTTCCTTATACAGGTGATTAGCGTGGGATGAGAGAGGGCAGAAAAGCCATGAGAGTAACGTTATACGTAACAGTGAATAAGATGGGAAACTACAAGTCCCTACTGGTATAAATAAATAAATGACTCAATGGAAAGTTTAATGAGAAATGAAGCATTTACACGATTTCAATGGTGTCCACAGAATACTGATGAAAGAGGAGAGAATCACTTTTGAGGAGCCTGGGAAACACCATCAAAGCACTGAAAGACTGGCATATGGCTTGAATAAAATTGATAGCTAGTGGGAAGCTGCTGTATAAGGCAGGGCGCTGGACTCAGAGCTCCGTGATGACGTAGATGCAGGAGGTAGGAAGGAGACTCAAGAGAGGGGGTAAGTGTCTACTTGCCGCTGATTGGCGGTGTCTACAGCTGAGGCTAACATAATATTGCGAAGCAGTGATACTCCAGTGAAACAAACAAGCAAACGAAAGAACATTGCCTGCACTGGGGCAGACTGAGGTCACGCCCCACACAGCAGGACGCAGCGAACGCAGCATCGCCTCTGCAACAGTCCCGCCAAGGGGGCTCTCTTCCTTCCTGAGTCTAGTCCAGGGGAAACCTCGAATCAAACCCAAAAGGAGCGACATTCTATAAAGTCTAAACCGTCGTCTTCAAAAGTGTCAATGGCATAAAAAACGAGAAAAAATGAGCTGCTCCAGAATGAAGCGGCCAGGAGAGGCAGGATGACCTGGGCATGGGTGACTCTGAATTGGATCCCTCTGCTGGGAGAAGGATGTTTTCGAGCTAGTTGTTAAGATTTGAATGGAGCTTGAGGGTTACATGGCAGCAATGTATCAGGTTAATTTCCTAACTCTTCAAAGGGTTGGACTCCATGTAGGATGTCTCGTGGAAAAGTGTGCTGAAGCTGCAAGGCATTGGGTCTGCAGGGCAGTGGTTTAGTCACTAAGTCGAGTCTGACTCTCTGAGCCCTCCAGGCTCCTCTGTCCATGGGATTCTCCAGGCAAGGATACTGGAGTGGGTTGCCATTTCCTCCTCCAGGGGATCTTCCCAACCTGCCTCTCCTGCATTTGAAATCCTGGTGTGACATTTTTACAGAGATGCCAGGAAGCAATTAGATATGATCTGGAAACAGGAAGAAGGATCCCAGTGAGCAACATGAATTTGGGGTTTATCTGCTTGGAAGCCAAGAAAGCAACTGAGTTTAGTGAGGAGGGGGTGAGAGGGTGAACAGGGGGAGGGGGGGAGGAGTATGGGGGAGGGGAGGGGAGTATGGCAGAGGGGAAGAGAGTATGGGGAGGGGAGGGCAAGGAAGAGTATGGGGGAGGGAGGGGAAGTATGGGGAGGAGGGGAGTATAAGGGAGGGGAGGGGCGGGAGAGTATGGGGAGGGGAGGGGACAGTTTACCAGCCCTATGACCGTGGGACTTTATCCATCTGTGCCTCAGTTTCCCCCTCAGTTAAGTGGGGATCATACTAGCTCCTACTCCTAGGATCACTATGGAAGTTAAAGCTGTTAAAGCTTTTTTTCCTCCCCCACCCCTTAAAGATGCTGAAGCTTGATAACCACTTGGAACCACAGACCGCACTGTGTAAGTATGTGCAGTTCAACAAGTGTGAACCCCAACAGCAGTCCAGCCAGACACGTCCCTGCCCCTGCTGCAGTGGGAGTGATGTTCGCGTTACACCCAGAGGCCAGTCTAGCCGTTTGTGTGTTGGCAGAGGGGAGAGCCTGTGCGATTGCTCACGAGGATCCACGACAGCCTTGGCACGTGTGGCCGTGGAGGTGACTGCAGAGGGGGCTGCGGGTGGGGAGCAGAGAAGGCCTGAGTGTCCGCGGGCCTGTCCTAGACACGCTGTCCTCCCATCTCAGCCTAGCGCAGGAGAGCCGGCAGGTTCTTCCGCAACGCGGACGAGCCCCGAAGACCTGACGTCACCAAAGGACAGACAGTGCGTGCTTCTCTCTCTGGGGTCCCTGGGCGTCTAACTCATCACGACACGAGGAGAATGGCAGGAACGGGGAGTCCGTTTTTAGCGTGGGCAGAGTCAGATTTGCAAGATGAACAGAGTTCTGGCGGTGTGGCGGCCGCTGCACAGCGGTATGAAAGGGCTTCATCTCACCGAGCTCTCCTGTTACTTTTTTGGCCTTGAGGCATGTGGGGAATCTTAGTTCCCTGTCCACCAACTGACCATGTGGAAGCGGGAGTCCTGACCACTGGACCACCAGGGAGGTCTCAATTATAGTGTCAGAAATCGCCGAGAGGGAAGACTTTAGATGTGTATTTTTACTACATTAAAAGCTCTTTAAAAAAAAAAAGGCAGACTCTGGATTTCCCTGGTGGTCTGGTGGCTAGGAATCCACCTGCCAGCGCAAGGGACACGGGTCCGATCCGTGGTCCAGGAAGACCCCACAGGACGCTCGGGCCAACTAAGCCCCGACTTACTAACCATGACTGCTGAGCCTGTGCACCGAGAGCCCGAGCTCGGCAACAAGAGAAGCCCGGGCACGACCGGAGAGCAGCCCTGCCCCCTCCGACAAGAGGAGCCCCGCGCGGCAGCGAGGACCCAGGGTGGCCAGAACAATTCTTAAATAAATAAATACATTTTAAAAATAGGCGGATTCTGATTCAGCACTTTAGGAGTGGGGCTCAAGACCTTGCATTTCTGTAAACCCCCCAGGGGAGGCAGATGACACATGACCAAACTCTGTGCCAAGAGCCCACTCTGAGCTCCAAGCTGCCAAACCACCGAACCAGGCGCCTTTAGCTCCTGTGTAACAGCCCTGGCACCTGCTTCACATTAAAGCTATAGGAACGGCTTGAGTGAAATGCAATTGGACTCTAAGCCCTTTGAGAGCTCTGGCCTCCTCATTCGGCACTCAGAGAAGCTGCCAAGAGAGCCTCCATCACAACGGACACAACCGCAGCAAAATACTCCTAGAGCCAGCCAGGGATATTTTCTGATTCTCTGGGCTGATCTGGTCTGTTTCTAGGGGAGCTCTTCCAATGGGTCTGAGCCTGCATCTTTCCTTTGGTTAGCCCCCCAACACAGGGGCCACCCCTGTGATGTCACCTCCCCAGCACAGCAGCTGGCGCATCATAGGTGTTCAGTAAACGCGCACTAAAGGGAAATAGCTAACACACTGACAGTGCTTATAAAGCAGTGCTCTGACAATTGTATACAGTGGGTTACATTTTCCCAAAAAGGCCATGAAATATCTTCAGTCCTACATATTTGTCTTACAGTGTGACCTGGATGTTCTTCCTATTGAGAAATGGAGTTTCGGTCCCTCCGCTTGAACCTGGGAGGACTCAGTGTGGATCAAACCTGCATGTGAACGCAGAACTCAGGACTGTTTGCACAAGTTTTCAAATGCTGTATCTTTTTTTCCTAAGTTTTTTTTTTTTTTTTTCAGTGTGAGCCATTTTTAAAGTCTTTTTTAAAATATTTATTTATTTATGTTTGGCTATGTGCTGGGGTCTTCGCTGCTATGTGTGGGCTTTCCCAAGTTACAGAGCGCGGGGGCTACTCTCTAGCTGCGGTGCGTGGACTCCACATCGCGGTGCTGTCTCTTGCTGCAGAGCTCGGGTTCTAGAGCACAGGCTCCATAGTCATGGTGCACGGGCTGAGTGGATCAGACGCGTGTGAGATTGTCCCAAACCGGGGATTGAATTCATGTCGCCTACACTGGTAGGCAGATTCTTAACCACTAGACCACCAAGGAAGTCCCCATTTTTAAAATCTGTATTGAATTTGTTACAGGATCGTCTCTGTTTTAGGTTTTGGGTTTTTTGGCCATTAAGCATGGGATCTGAGCTCCCTGACCTGGCATCAACCTGGACGCCCTGCATTGGAAGGCGAAGTCTTAACCACTGGACCACCAGCGAAGTCCCAAATGCTGTATCTTTGAATTTAATGTTTCGCTTTATTGGGGTTTTTTTTGGCCACGCGTTTTGTGGGATCTTAGTTCCCTGAGCACGGATCACACTCAGGCCCTGTGAGTGAAAGCAGTGAGTCCTAACTATCGGTCCACTAAGGAATTCCCTACAATGCTGGATCTTTGGAGAAAAGATCTTTCTAGAATCGGAGCAGATCATCTTCCTCTATTAGCCAACAATGTCAGAAAAGGGCTGAAGAAGCTCCCATCAGGAGGTGTGCGGTACGCTATTCCTAGGGATCTGTGGGTTTGCTGGGGGTGGGTTGAACCGGGCTCTGTTCAGCTGGAAGGAAGGTCTGGTTTGCCTGCACACATCTGCCATCCTTTTCTAGAACCAGGGGGCTCACCTAGGTTATTCTCAGGCAAAGGCATTGGCTCAAGAGAGCCACCCAAACCCTGCCAGTGCTTTTGAATCCCCTCCAGCATCTCATTTACTTGTATCCCTGTGGTCAAAACACACCTCACAGCTGAACCCACAGTCAAGGAAAAGAAGGAGAGTGAATATTTTTAACAATAGCCACACATGTTCCAATGTTAACGTATTTAGAAGTGTTCAGAGATCTTACATATATGGTGACCATGCCCTCATTTTATTCAATACCCTGAACACACTATTTTCAGAGTCTACCTGGTAACCCATCCTATAAATGTGCTCCAGTGAATTCATCACTCCCCAGCGGTTGAACATTTAGGTTGTTCTCTTTTATTGCTGCTACAATTAATATTACAACAGCCCATGAATCTTGGCTCACATTTCATGATGATTTTCTTAGAAATGAAATTTCTGATCAAAGCGACTCAAAATTTTAAGGCTGTGGACAGAGAGTTAATGGCAGAGAGCTTTGTTCAAACTCCCTCTTCAAAATGTTACACACAGACTGGACTCTGTAAGTGGAAACTCACTTACTAATTAGATTCTTCCTTGTAGAACATGTGAGCCTCAAGTGAGTTTGGGTAGCATAAGCCAATCTTGCCCAGGATGGTCACCCAGGAAAATGGGAAATTTACATTTTACTGGGAGAGAAACCCAATGCTGAGACCCTTAGTCAGAGTCAGCACATTTATTTTGCAAAACACAGCAGAGGAACATAGAAGAACTGAACCACGCTTTCTGTGAAAACTCATTCTTTTTTGGTTATAGAATTCGATGGCTACACCATGCATGATGGCCAAGATGTGTTACACTTTTTAAATTGAGTTCACGTTCTGGCCCCCACCATCAAAGGTGGTGAGGAGTACAGACCGGTCATTTTTGAGAGGACACACATGTGCACGCCCGCTACCCCCCGCCAGGGTTACTATATACGCAGTAACAACCACGGGGGGAGTTAGTCCATAGGCTGTGGCCCTTTCTGGAGTTGTAAAGTGACGCCCTCCACCCCCAGTTAGTTATGCAAGAACCATGGGCCTTATGCTCGGCAGAGGTGAGACTCGAGGGAAGGGGCAGGGCACAGCCCTTATAAAAGAATGAGTAGCTGTTGAGGACCTAACAAGCTGCTTAGAGCCGGCCCAGCCCAAGATGGCCAAAGATGCAAGTTCCAGTGGACCTTGAGCCTCATTTCATGCTCCTGGAAACTCAGCAGCCTTCGAGTGGCACACTCAGAGGCACCAGAACCGCCTGAGGCCAACCAGGAAAGGCCAGAGAGCGGGTGGTGGCCCACTTCCTGGAAACTCCGCCCCTTCCCCCAAATAGTTGGAGTAATCTTCCCCTCAGTACCGGATGAAATTTACCCAGCCCATAAAAACTGACCACCCCATTCGGTGGGGCCTCTGGCTTTCTGAAACGGCCTGCACCCAGTCTCCGGGGGTGTGTCTCCCTGGATAAATCTGCTTTCCCTCCACTTCCGCTTGCTCTCGCATTGCTTCCTGCAGGAAGCCAGGGACCGTTGCCTGGCCTCCCATCCCAGGGACTCTCCTGCGACTGGGATGTGCTCTGCCTCCTGCCCCATTTTCTTCCTGCAACAGAAGTATGCCAGGCTTCTGTTTGCTGCGACTCCTGATGCGTTTCTTTTGTGCGTGCGTGCTCAAGTTGTGTCCGACCCTTTGCGACCCCATGGACTGTAGCCCGCCAGGCTCCTCTGTTCATGGGATTTCCCGGGCAAGAATACTGGAGTGGGTTACATTTCCTCCTCCAGAGGATCTTCCCGACCCAGGGATGGAACCCGCATCTCTTATGTGTCCTGCATGGGCAGGCAAGTTCTTTACCACTAGCGCCACCTGGGAAGCCCAAAATCCGGGCCTTAGAGAGCCTTGCCCACGTCTGTTTGAAGGTGGCTATCTCTGCAGGCAGCTCTGAGGGTGACTCCACTCTTTTGGGACCCAGCTCAGCCGTGGGGATCTTCGCTAACGCTCTCAAGGTGCAGCCAGGTACAGCTCAGCCCTCCTGGGCACCTGCCCGGCTATCTCTGTGCCTGGTTCTGCCCCTCAGGAAGGGGTGTTAGAACAGGCCCAGGTTCTAAGGCCTGCAGAGCCACCGTGCTCTCTTCCACTCTTGAAGCTCACAGCCACCATCTCCGTTGCTTCAAATCTTTCAGATTAATCCCCTTAGTGGGCCTAAGCATGGTACGAAAATGCAGACCCTCACCAAAACTGGCCCGTACATAAATGAAAGACGCAAGTGGCCTTGTTACCCCTAAACTGAATGTGTGTCTTGGTGAGAGTGGAGCCAAAAGACATAACCAAACCAAAGATCCAGAGAAGGGAGGATTTATTACTTGCAGGGAGTGAGGAGAACACCAGGGATCTTTCCCAAAACAGTGTCTCCAGGAACAACAAAATTGGGGAAGTTTTAAACTATGAGTACATGCATATTCATGAAGGGGCTTGAGCAGAGGAGAATCCAGCACAGAACTGGGGCAAAGGTCGACAGACTCCAAGTTTTAGTTGATCGAAGTCACCAGGGTCAACATCATCACCTGCCCTCCTCCTGGGTGGGGCCCTTAGTTCCTGCAGAACTCAAAGGTACTATTATGTTTGAAATAATACCTTCCTCCTGAGGAGGAAGCAGGACTCGCTTTATCAATGCACTGTGGTCGGACTGCTTCTTCTCTGTCCCTTCATTTCTTTGCTCCTTTAAGATCACTAATTACGGAGAACTGTTAAGGGATAAGCACTGTGACCAGGCCTAGGCCAAAATGGCTTCGTTCTCTTTCCCTGGGGCCCCCTAACCTGTCTATTTAGAGTATGAGACCTTAGGGAGTGGTGGGATTGCGGCAGGCCGGGGAGCACATGACCTGTCTGAAGGGGAGCAATGTGACTTGGATTTTGCCCATTTTTGCTACGCGAATGTAGGGGGCCAGAGGTGCTCCATCTTTGTGTTTTCCAAGAGAACCCAGAAATTTAGATTTTCATAACAAATCTCCCACTGTTTGAACATTGCATAAAATTCGTATTAAATTCATCAAGGCCAAATAAGGATTTCCTGGGCCTCTGATTTCAACTTGTGGCCTCAACCTCAGAAAACATAGGGGGAGGCCATTGCACCAAACAGCTTCCCTTTTTCCCACAGAAAACACAGGAAAAGGCTGTGTTTTTCCTCTGGGGCTCGGGGAAGTCAGAGTTCCAGGTTCAAAGGCTGGTTACCTTCTTGGCAGGGATGAAGGTGAAGAGGGTGGGGAAACACCTTTCATTCTTTCTGGGGGAGCCAAGGAGAAAGGAGTCCTTTCTCGGCCAGGATGGCTGATGGAGAGCGTTACAGGCTTGAGGGTTTGGATGCCTGCTAGTTGGAAAGCCAGACATAAATAACGTGTAATAATTACATTTATTTATTTAAAAAGTAAAAAAAAATTATATTGGAGTATAGGTTTTTTTAACCAGAATACTTATGTATTTGGCTGCACCGGGTCTTAGCTGCAGCAGGTGGGATCATATCATCACAGCTCTTAGTTGTGACCTGCGGGGTCTAGTTTCCTGACCGGGGACTGAACCCAGGTCCCCTGACTGGGAGCGTGGAGTCGTAGCCACTGGACCACCAGGGAAGTCCCCGAGGACACTTGGTTAACGGCACTGTGTTAGCGTCAGGTATACAGCAAAGCGCTCCAGCCGTACGTGTATTGATGCGTGCGTGCGTGCATGCTAAGTCGCTGCAGTCATGTCTGACTCTTTGTGATCTTAAAAACTGTACGCTGCCAGGCTCCTCTGTCTGTCGGATTCTCCAGGCAAGAATACTAGAGTGGGTTGCCTTGCCCTCCTCCAGGGGATCTTCTGACCTGGGGATTGAACCTATGTCTCTTACGTCTCCTTCATTGGCAAACATGTTCTTTACTGCTACCGCCACCTGGGAAGCCCTCATAATTAATACATCTAGGTATCCTTTTTTCATTCTTCGGGAATGAAGGACCAGCGAAGGCTTTCTACCTGGTGTGACCAGGCCTGCAGTTTTGCAAGTCATGCTGCAGATTGGGGCCTGTGTCAGGGTGGGTTAGGAGGCCAAAGGGGGTGGGTGTGGGCAGACTGGTCCATGGAAGGGCTGGTGCGGTGTGGGTAGAGAGAGAGGAAGGGGCTGTCACAGGCCCAGTGACACAAGAAGAATCGGCAGGAAGTGAGGCTCCTCGGAGGGGAAGCAATCAAGATCGCAATCTGGGTGGCTTCGCTCTCCCTTCCTCTCCTGGGTCCCTCAGGACGCTGCTGGGGAAAGCGACGGTTTCAGAGGAGGAGGTGATGCTCACCGTCAGCAAGGCTTGCAGCCTTAAGCCGCTCTTCCCCTCGCAACCCATGCAGCTCTGACTTGCATTGCAGTTTACATTTTAACATCTCTGATGCTGCTGCTGCTGCTAAGTCACTTCAGTCGTGTCCGACTCTGTATGACCCCATAGACGGCAGCCACCAGGCTCCCCCGTCCCTGGGATTCTCCAGGCAAGAACACGGCAGTAGGATACATCAAATGACCCATGGCATGCTGGAGTTTAATTGGTGTTTATGGGCTAAATTATGTCCCACACAGTTCTTCTGTTTAAGCCCTAACCCCCAGCACCTCAGAATATGTCTGTATTTGTATTCCTAAGGGGTGGAGGGAAGAGTTTGGGGTTAGCAGACGTAAACTGTTATACGTAGAATGGATAAACAACAGGGTCCTTCCGTACAGCACGAGGAACTATACTCAATATCCTGTGATAAACCATAGTGGAAAAGGATATATATATAACTGAGTCACCTTACTGTGCGGCAGAATTTAACACGTGATAAATCGACTTCAATAAAAAACAATGTGTCTGTATTTGTAGGTAAGGTCTCTAAAGAGGTAATAAAGTTGGAACTTCCCCGGTGGACCAGTGGTTAAGATTCCGAGCTTGCAAATGCAGGGGGTATGGGTCTGAGCCCTGGTTGGGGGAAAAAGGATTCCACATGCCGTCTGGCCAAAAAGCAAAAGAACAGATAAACGGATGGGGTAACACTTGTACCATATGTTAAAAAGTCACATCTGTACACATCAGAGGAGAAAACCAAATACATAATAAAGAGATCTTAAAAAAAAAAAAAAAAAGAAGTGACAAAGTTAAAAATAAAGCCTTCAGGGTGGGTCTTGCTCCGATATGACTGGTGCTTCTTATAAGAAGAGGAGATTCAGACACAGACACATAGGAAGGCCCAAGCCTGTGAAGGCACAGGGAGAAGTCGGCCGTCTACGAACAAGGAGGGAGGCCTCCAGAAGTAAGAGCCCAGCTGACACCTTGATCTTGAACCTCCAGCCTCAGGACTGGGAGACAGTAGGGCTGTTGTTTAAGCCACCCGGCCTGCGGTTCTTGGTGACGGCAGCCCTTGCCGTTGAATACGGTGGGCTTTTTCTTTCTCAAGGGTGCATGGCATAGGGGTGGATCAAACACTGATGCGGGCTAAGCGTCCTGGGGTCTATGAACTCATGTGTATCATCGTTTTCCCTTTTGTTACCTACGGTCCTTACTCATGTTTCCATGAGTCTGACCAAGGTCACTGTACCATTTATCATCCTCCTTGGGATAATTCTAAAAGTGGAAAGGGAGCTTCTATTAGTAATGATTCAGGGACCACACAGGGGTAGCCTGGCATGGTCCCGGGCGGATATGGACCCCCAGTCCCCTCACCTCCCCCTGGAGGATGTTAGAAGGAAAGCGTGGCGTTTACCCCAGGGGGACCTCATCCCCACGTGCCAGGGCCCAGGCCACCGCCTGCCCGATGACAGCACAGATTATGCCGCCCACCGAGACAGAGGAGCCGGGCGTTCCTCGGTTACTCAGACAGCCCTGGATTCAGGGTGGATCTCTTTGAAAAGGCCTGAAAAGATATCTTCATGTCATAACCGGTTAAACTCTCCGTCTCAGGCATGTCTTTCTCAACTGGTCTGCCACAAGGTGGGAAATTCCCATGGCGCTTCCTTTTTCACGTTCACGCATCACAGAGTCTTATAAAAATGTGAAAGCAAAAATTACCCTTGAAAAGTGACAGCTTATTCAGCAATTAAACCATAACTTCTGTGGGCTAATTAGGAAAAACCATTGACTAAGCACCAACTACGTGTTTTATGAACATCGTCTCATTGGACTTTTCACAATGAACCTAGTAGGGTAAATAATACTACCTCCATTTTCCACAGCGGGAAGCCAGCACTCAAAGCGGTTCTGGGCCTGTTCAGGGCCATGCGGCTGAAAGGCGGGGCCAGGATTCTCAGGGGGGTTCCTTGACTCTGACGTTGAGTTTTTTCTGCTCTGCTGTCTACGTCCTTTCTCCCTTCTGTCAGCTACAAATTGGAGCTTGCCAAGGGCATTTGCCCTCTGCCTCTGCTGAGATTGAACCCTGAGCTGCTGCAGCTGCTGACCTTTGACATCCCCTGAGGGGAATTCAGGGTGGAGAGTGAGGCACCCTGTGCCCCAGGGAAACTGGTGGAACAGGTCTTTAGATGGTTAGATATTTTCAGAACTGATTTCATGATCCCAGTCCTTGCATCTCTTCATACCTAGAAAAGCACTAAATCCCTTCATGGTGACACCAGCTCCTCGTGACTAGCAGAAAACCTTTCGTAAATTAAGCTCTTGATTGCACTGAAATCCTATATACCGACTTGCAGACTGTCAGAGCTTTCTGAGGTGCTGTCTCCCAGGGTGCAGTCCTTGTTTTGCCCCCAATAAAGCTTAACTTACGACTCTCACATTGTACACCTTTTTAGTTGACATTTCCTTCTTTTTAAAAATCGTATTTTTTTTTTATTGGAATATAGTTGACTTACAACATTATGTTAGTTTCAGGTGTACAGCATAGTAACTCAGAATATATATATTTATATACATTTATATTTATATAAATACAATATATTTATATGAATTAATATAATTAATATATAATATATTGATTAACAATTAATTTATTTATATATTATATATTAATATCTTCTTTTTCAGATTCATTTTCTTTGTAGATTATTACCTAATTCTGAGCGGAGCTCCCTGTGCTATACTGCAGGTCCTTGTTGATTATCCATTTTATATACAGCAGAGTGTATCTGTTCATCCCTAACTCCTAATTTATCCCTCCTCCCCTTTCCCCCGTGTTAACCATAAGTTTGTTTTCTATGTCTGTGAGTCTGTTTCTGTTTTGTAAATAAGTTCACTAGTACCACTTTTCTAGATCCCACCTAAAAGTGACATATTTTCTTTGTCTTTCCGGGTCTGGCTTACTTCACTAAGTACGGTCATCTCTAGGTCCATTCATGTTGCTGAAAACGGCATTATTTTCTTTCCGTTCTTCCTTAACTAGGGTTTGTATGTTTACCCAGCTTGCAAATGCTTTCCGTGGTTTTCAGATGCAGCATTTCATAACAAAAAGGACTGAGAGGAGGCAGAGAACCAAACGGAACGG
Organism: Oryx dammah; assembly: GCF_014754425.2. Classification (NCBI taxonomy): domain Eukaryota; kingdom Metazoa; phylum Chordata; class Mammalia; order Artiodactyla; family Bovidae; genus Oryx; species Oryx dammah. The sequence goes on from NW_024070191.1 coordinate 40,765,421, forward strand.
GCTGGGTGTGGGAGATGGGAGGACTTGATTTCTGGTTCTGCCTGGTGCTGGCCCCGTGTTTCCAGCGCTGTGTGTCCTGGACCTTCATTCCAACTCTATCAGTTGGTAGTGACAGGCAAATACCACCCACATTTCCCTTTTATTTCAGCAGGCAAATATCTTATAGTTAATGGTTTTAATGTTATTTGGGTAAAAGGAATGCAGAGTATGAATCAGTCACTAACATTGCTTCACTTTCTAAAACTGGACAGGATTGCTTATTTTTTTATGTCAACGCTCTAGTGAAAAAATGTATTTGATTTAAGCAAAAAAGATCACTCTAACACATTTTCAAAGTTACAGGTGCTGATAATAAAGTGTTAGGGTGGAAATCAAAACAGATACCTGGAAATCAAAATAAGGGTTTTTCTTGAGCAAAATATGGGCTTTTCTATATCCTACAGTAAGGCAGATCTCTTATTATTCCACTTGTTATATCTAGAACAAAATCTCCAAATGCTTCTTACATACATAATTAGTTCTGTATTTTTTTTACTTACTTAGGTTTTAAACCTTTCAACTTATGTCCTGTGAAGAAATTTATATTTAAAGTTCTTGCTCATGGATAGGGAGGTTTTTTTTGTTTTTTGTTTTTTTTAAAGAAACTGCTTACTGAAAAGGTGGTTTCACTCTGCTCATTCTTCAGGGACCACATTGAAAGAGACAAAGTTCAGCTTTCAAATGGAGTCAGAGCAAACATTCTAGGTGTTTAAGAACGCTTAGTAATAATAGTTCCCGACAGAGACAAATGACGCCAACTGTGAGCTGTCCTTTCCTTCTGGAGCTCACTGGGGGCCCAGCGTTCTATGTCTTGGCAGAAACACTGGCAATTCCACATCCACTCCCAGGCCCCTGGCATTCCAGTATAAAACTGCTGGGGTGACTGGCATTCTGGAAATGTCCAACCCTGCTGCTGGGGAGGCGGGATGGAAGGCAGGCAGGCAGGCAGGCAAGGGGGGGCCAAGGAAGAGGAGCGGGGAGGGGAGCAGGGAAATATTTTCTGGAAGACTCTGTCGTTTTTTAAAAATTCTTTGGCTGCAGGGGGTCTTCGTTGCTGGGCCCGGCTTTCTCTCCTTGTGGTGAGCAGAGGCTACTCTTTGCTGGGATCTTCCAGGACCACGGATCGAACCCGTGTCCCCTCCATTGGCAGGTGGATTCTTATCCACTGAGCCAGCACGGGAGCCCCACTAACTGTCACTTCTAATGACTGATGAAGCCTGGAGAGATGAAACCCAGACCAGATCTGACTGGAAGTCTAAGCCAGCCCGATCCCCCTGCACCTGCCCAGTGGCCCATGGCCCACCCCTCCACGCTGCTCCCCGAGCTTCCTGCTCCCCGGGCGCCTTCCCCCGGCAGCAGGCTGTGAGGAGGGAAACTCTGGTCAGTCATTTGTTTCTGGGTGTTTCTGCAGTTCTTGAATCCTCCAGTGAAGGAAAGGCTCAAATGAATTAGTTATTTGGCTGATAACCTGAATTAGTTATGTGGCTTATCCCCAGCTTCCGCTACACAGTTTGTTATTCCTTAGGTGGGCTATTATGAGTTGGAAGGAAGTTTCCCAGCGTTGTTAAATGACTTGAGGCAAGTGGGACCTGGTTCAGATAAGAGAAGGCTGGTGTAAGAAAAGGAAATGAGAGGACAGGTATCTGAGCTAGGACCTGCCGGACAAACTCTCACGAAGGCAAGGAGTTCACGGCAGAGTTGCACCAGATCTCACCATTTCTCCCTCATTTGTGTTCATTTCTTGGCTTTGGTCTTTTAACTGTTGGCGGCTATCAGTAAGAGATGAGGCAGCCAAGGGCTTAAATTTTTTTTTAATTGGAGTATAGTGGCTTTACAATGTTGCGTTATTTTCTGCTGTACAGCAAAGTGAATCAGCTATCCATATACATATTTCTCCTCCTTCTTTTTGGATTTCCTTCCCATCTAGGTCCCTGCTGAGCGCTGAGCAGAGGTCCCTGTGCTGTGCAGGAGGTTCTTCAGCAGAGTCGCGTGTGTGTGTCAATCCCAGTCTCCCAATTCACCCTTCCCCTTTTCCCCCTCGGTGTCTATAACATTGTTCTCTCCTTCTGTGTTTCTGTTTCTGAAAGCTTAAATTTAAGACCTCTGGGTTTTAAAGCATTCTTTCCTCTCCAAAGAAAAGCAGTCTACCAAAATCTGTCTGTTGAGTACTGGATTTTAGCGAAGAAGTGAGGTGAAGTGAAAGTTGCTCAGTCATGTCCGGCTCTTTACGACTCCACGGACTATACTGTCCATGGAATTCTCCAGGCCAGAACACTGGAGTGGGCAGCCTTTCCCTTCTCCAGCAGATCTTCCTGACCAGGAATCAAACCAAGGTGACCTGCATTGCAAGCAGATTCTTTACCAACTGAGCCATCAGGGTTAGTGAAACTATAGTATTAACTGAGGATTCAGTTTCCCATTTTTGTAAAAAGTGGAGCTTCATCTCTGTAACTCTGCAGTTTTATCAGGGTGTGTGTGTATGCTTAATTCTTATCAAGGTTGTAGGCTAAGGTGGGTCATGTGTTCAAAGGTGGGACAAATTAAGCCTTTCTTCTCACTATCAACTGAAAAGAAATACTCGGCCTAGAAGTCGAGAATCATGTTTCACTCCATGGACTTTGTGAGGGTTTAAGCCCAGGACGTGGCTTCCCAGATGCCGCTGAATCACTGCTCTGGAGAGGTAAGGGAGGAGCTAACACATATACAAGCTTTTGCAACAAAAATCAGGTAATCACAGTATCAAAAGATTTTTCTGTTGTTCAGTTGCTAAGTCGTGTCCAACTCTTTGCAACAACATGGGCTGCAGCATACCAGGCTTCCTCGTCCTTCACCATCTCCCGGAGTTTGCTCAAACTCACATCCATTGAGCTGACAATGCCATCTAACCATCTCATCCTCTGCCTCTCCCTTCTCCTTTTGTCTTCCATCTTTCCCAGCACCAAGGACTTTTCCAAGAGTCGGCTCTTCACAGCAGGTGGCCAAAGTATTGGAGCTTCAGCTTCAGCATCAGTCCTTCCAATGAATATTCAGGGTTGATTTCCTTTAGGACTGATGACAAAAGATTTCTGTCAAAGAAAACCAGATAACCCAAGTTAATGAAGTCAGAGCTTTTCTAGCTCTGGAAAGATACAAGAGTCTGGGCTCACAGAAATCACCCTTTGATATGCATGTTAGCTACGGGCGGGGGGGGTGTGTGTGCAGAATCCTGTTACTCTCCGTCAGGAATCCCCTCAGGGTGCACAGTCGGGGAGAGGGGGCGGGCAATCGCAATGGCTATGGGCTTGAGGGCGGCAACATCTTTTGTCCGCATCACCCTCAATTTGCTGCCACTGGAAACTTGAAAAAACAAACAAAAGATTAGGAATCTGGGTGAATGGCAAAGCCACAAGGTTCTGCCATCCGCCTTTCTTCCCCTCCAGCTATCACCATGACTACGCACATCCAAACAGCGTGGCCAGGCTCAGAACTGTGGTCCTCCCCTTCTGGTCCTCCTCTCGGTTTTTTACATGAAGTCCTTGGCATCAGACCAGCCAGCCTTTGTCCGAAGCCTCAGGTATAGGTGCACACTGACCCTGCGAGACGGTGGCTCCTGGCGTTGGGGAAGGCGGCATGGGGTCCTCAGGAGACTAGGGATTCCCCAGTCCGGAGTGATGGGTCGGGAGCAGGAGGAGGGTGTGGTGAGAAGGGGTAGGGGCCTCTGCACCTGGAGCCCGACGGGACCTGGGTGTACTCCAAGGGCAGCGAGCAAGGCCCCTTCCCTTCACCTCCAGCTCCAGCTGTGGATGCAATCTCAGCCGGTAAATCGTGGAAAACAAGCACAGCTCACTTTATAAAGTCACAGTGTGTCAGCTGCTCAGTTGTGTCCAACTCTTTGCTACATCATGGAGCAGAGTCCACCAGGCTCCCCATCCACGGAATTCTCCAGACAAGAACACTGGAGTGGGTAGCCATCCCTCCTCCAGAGGTCTTCCCAATCCAGAGATGGAACCCTGGTCTCCAGCATTGCAGGTAGATTCTCTACCATCTGAGCCCCCAGGAAGGCCCCAATTTATAGAAGATTCACTAATCTCTGACTGAAGTTTCCACTTTCCCTAGAGTGCTGGAACCTGAACCTGAATCAGTTTTGGCCTTCCTGAGGGCCACAGGCAGCCTGTAAGGCACAGTGGGGGACTTCCAGAGGCCACCTCCCCTGGGTCACCCTCAGGGCACAGAGCTGTACCCCAGCAACCCGGGTCCTGTGCTGGGCAGGGGAAGCTCGATCTGCCATGTCTGTGACATGTCAAGGGCATGGACCTCAGAGACGCGCTGGAGGACCCCCCAAGTCTGACCCCCTGTGTGGGCCCCAGGGAAGCCGGCGCCCACCCTCCTCGGGTCTCACAGGCCTCTTCAGGCTCCTGTTAGGAGGCGGGCAGGCAGCTTCTCGCTCCAGCGCCCCCGCCCCCAGATCTCTGCTGTTTCCAGCTGCAGGAATTTCCTTTCCTCAAGGATCAGCTGGAACATGTCGCTCCTACCGACGTTTCGCTGGCTCCTGGAGGTGAAGCGGGGAATGCTCCTGCTCTGGGTCACCGCCCTCTGCTGCGGGCCAGGAGCTGGTGCTGGGGCCAGGGAGGCCCGGACTAGGAACGGGTAGAGAGGACCCCTCAGAAAGGCTCCCCCCCTCCCACGTGCTGAAACTCACTGATTTCCTTCTGCTCCAAAGGCTGGGCACCCAGGAACCTGGGACTGCGCCTGCATCTCTGCATGTATCCTTGGTGAATTTCGGATGAAGTAAACCGGGGTCTGGTGCCTTATACAGAAAACCCTGAATCCCAGAGGGCTCCCAGCTGCACCCTCGCTGCCGGAGGGGCAGTTCCGGGGAGGAAGGGATGGAGCGGGGGCGGGAGCCCCACGTGGGGAGGGGTCATCGGAAGCAGCATGAATCTGCATCTAAGAAGCGCTCCTGATAATTTTTCATGAGCTTGGTGAGAGTTGTATGACATGGAGGATAGGAAATTCCAGTGGGACGCCAGCTCTGCGGAGGCGAGGTCCCAGAACTGTCCGCTGAAAACCAAGCGAGTGATGAGTGGCAATGTGCTCCATCCCAGTCCTTTAAGACCTGTGTGCAGCAGCTGCACTCACTTCTGTTCCTTAGGTAGTTGGGTCAGCAGGGTCGCAGTTCTCTGCATCTACTTAAATATAAACCACAGTGAAACAGAATCAACCCCAAATTAAAACTGAGCAACTAAATATAACTCAGATACCAAGTATCTTTGCTTTCATCTGGGAAGACAGCCAAGTGACACATGTTTGGATTTTTTTTTTTTAAGGGGAAACAAATTAATTACTTGGTAAATATAGTTTGCTAGGCCAGATTGCTCAGAACGTGAGAGAAAAAGGATAAAGAATGGTTGCTAGTGATTCCAGCAAAGTCTATTATTTAAAAGCTGGTTACTTTCACACGAGGGGCAAATATTTGCCTTTTTATGTTGGCCTTAAACGTATTGATGTATTTGAATAAAGATTAGGCTGACAATTAATCAGTATCAACATCTAAGGTTTACTTGAAGCCGGAATTAACTGAAGTCAGTAAACTCTGCCACAGAGTCAAACGCCTGAGCCTTATCAAAATGATTGAAAGGTTTGGGATTTGCAGGATTGATGGGCCTTTCTTGTCTGTGTTTGTTCTCAGCCTCTGAACTAGCTGAGTGGGTGGCTCTGCTCAGGGACTCCACTGTTTGATTCTTGCCTTTGGTGTTTCTGACCTATTTAAGGAGAGTAAATTTCCGGCCTGAGACTGCTACCCTGAATTCTCCTGAAATACCCTTTCAAAGTTTATTCTCTAGCAGCAGGATGCAGAGTGCCAGCTTGGGACCGGCATACTGGTAGACCAAGATCCCTTTTTCCAGGCACCCACCAAGAGAGGGTGGTCGCTAGGGAAGGAGAGAAGGGATGAGCCACAGGATCCTAGCATATACCACTGCTCCCTACTCACCCTACAGACCCAGGAACAGGGTAAGTAGAGCACGGGGACCCTTACTCCCGAGGCTTCCAACCCCGTCTTCCACATCAAACCGGAGCCTGAGCCCCTCCCTCTCGGCTTCCTCAGAACCCCTGTTTCCTAAGATAGTAACAGATGCCACCCCTTCCCCCCTCAAGGAGGGGCTCTGTGGTTGAAGGGTGCTTGAGACAAATTTAAACAACTGTTTTTCTCTCTTGCAAGAATTCTCAGAACCTTTAATATATTCGTTTACATCGAGAATCTCTTAAGAGGAAAAGAGGTAACTTGTGACATTTAGAAATTTTCATGATTTTCTACGCATGTGTTTTCCCTCAAAAGGGTTTATAGCAGAGCTGGTAAGAAGCAGAACGCACGGTTTGTTTCACAAACTGGGGAGCCCGCTAGAGCAGTTCCAGTTACCCAGAAACAGTTCCTTGCGGGACTGGTGGAACGGGGAGTTGAGGAAAAGGGGGCCCGGGACCCGCTTTGAAGTGATGATCCTTTCTAGCTGCCCTTGCTGCCCGTTGCCAGTTATTTCCAGCGGATCCTTCTTGTAACTTGGGGCTGGAGAAGCCGGCCGGGATACGTCAGGGCAGGAAGCTGGGCTGTCAGAGGCCAAGCCCAAGAGTGAGTGCCTCCCGAAACCCTGCCCGCGGCCCGCACCTGCATCTGAGGGGTGGGAGGCATCCATGGGGCCGTTGAACGTGGTCCCGGGAGAACCCACGAGACCCCGGGCCTGGGCAGTTCAGGACGTGCCTCATCAATCCCACTCCGGTGAACAGAGGAAAGTCAGGCCGTCGGGCCTACTCGCGGGGACCTAGGAGCATCTAGAGACGGCGTGATGGTGGAGAGCAGCTGGTCTGGGGACAGAGAAAGAAGGCGACACCGCTTTAAGAAGTGTCCTCGTCTCAGCTAAAACCCGTTAGCTGAAAGGGGACAGGCAAATTAGAAGTTGCGGCCTCAGGTTTCCCAACACTCACGGATCAGCTCCGAGAAGAGCCATAGGGTCTGATGAAGTTATTTTTAAGGCTTCGCCATGGGGAGTCTCCTTCGAGGCATAGGTGATTCATAAGAGGGCCCTGTGTACAGATTTTATTAGATAACCTCCAAGGCTTATTTTTACAAAGTAGAATGTAGCACTTTGCATTTGCAAAGCAATTAATAGTGCACATATTAGTTAACAGCCCATTTTGGGTTCAAGAGCAACATTTTGTTACTTAAAAATTAATAGCAATGTCACGAAGGGCTTATAAAAAGAGATGGATTACCCCAATTCTGTATAACGCTACGCTTTTATTTGCCATTACTTTAATTACTTAGATATTATTTTATATGTTTTCATTATTTTAAAGTGCCTTGGGAGTATGAAAGATGTCTCACAGATAATGTATTCCACTTTAGCCCGAACAGCCTAATCATAAGTAGCTGTAGATTAATGCATTTATCACTTAAAATTTCTTTTTAATGTTCTGTAAGCAAGTGAAATGGACGTCTCAGAGAAGACGGATACCTCACATGCCACGGAATTTCTCCTCAGAGAAAAGATTACGAACAGTCCTGGGGAAGGGAAAAAAAAGAAAAACAGTAGAAAAGAGTTGTACAGAAGCATGACAAACCCGTTAAGAGCCAGCGCTGAGAAAATAGTGCACTTCCTTTGGAAATGGAATATTTATTCTCCACTGAAGTGGGTCTTCCAATCTCCACACATTCACGTTCTTCTCTCTTTCCTGCCAGATGAGCTGGGGTGACTGTCTGTCCTGCAGACGTGGCCGCTGTGTTTTCCCTCAGCAGGCAAACTCCAGATAAACGTGACTCATGGTCACCCATCCCTCCTTGAGGGTTTTTAAAAATAACCTACAGCTGCTATTTTTAGTTAACCTGCCAGCCGGCAGGCCTGAGGCTCCCTCTTTCACAGAAAGTAATTAACGATCTCTAATCCCTCAGGAGAGGGAGACACTGAAGATCCTGATACGGAAACAAAAAATCTCCTGTCTTCACCCATGGACACAAAGCCGGCCCACTCTCCTGCCGGCCCTGGTTGAGGCTCAGATTCTTGGAGAAAAGCAAACAGTTTTAAACTTCTAAAAGAGGTGTTATAAATGGGGGAGGAGTGGGGGGGGATGAAGCAAAAGGTTCAAAAGCAGCTGCATCCTCTCTTTTCAAACAAGACTTCCCCCCCTGACTCCAGCTCATTTGTTATTCAATTTCACTTCCCACTCAATGCTAAAGGTTTGAAAGCTTTTGGCAGGTTTCCGTGGAGTCATTTAAGCGCTCTAATAGAAAGACCAGAAGGGCAAATTATACAGATTCATTCTGAGTCAAACACTCTTATTTTAGAAAATAAGAACATCTGTGGTTTCAGAAGACAGAATATGGACCAGTGAGACTGTGTTATGCAGGATGGCCTTGCAATGGACGAAGATTGTTGGGCCAAGTGGACAAACCCCCAGGTCTGGAGCTCCGGTGGGACCCTGATGTCACACCTCGTACGTATCAACCCAGTCACCCTCTTGACTGTGGTGGACCTCTCTGCATGCACCGGTTTCCAGTGATGTTACAGAAACCGATGTTACCCGTTTCCTTAAGATATTACAGAAAAGTTTTCAGGCTTGACTCTTTGAAGATGATGGTAAGCAAAGTTCCTATTTGTGACGCAAGTTAAACGTGTTCAATAGAGGGAACTCCTGGGGACTCTCTGGTGGTCCAGTGGCTGAGACCCCGCACCCCCAATGCAGAGGGCCGGAGTCCAATCCCTGGTCAGGGAACGAGACCCTACATGCCAACTAAGACTGGATGTAGCCAAATACATACATTAAAAAAATTTTTTTAAATAGATGGAACTCCTTATGAATACTTGTTTTTCTTAACATGACACTTTAACAGTTATTCTCTCTTTAGCTTCTGATTGTTTCTCTAGAGTCTCGCTCTTCCTAAATTCATTTTTGTTGTTTTGTAGAGTACAATCTCCAGCGATCCTTTCAAACAGGTCCTGTGAAGGGTATATTTTCTGAGTTCTCCCTTGTCTGAAATGCCTCCATCTTTTCTTACATGCCTGCATGCGGAGCCTTCAGTGTGTCTGTCTCTATGTGAGCCCAGGGACTGTAGCCCACCAGGCTCCTCTGCCCATGGGATTCTCCAGGCAGGAATACTAGGGTGGGTGACCACGCCCTCCTCCAGGGGGTCTTCCCAACCCAGGGATCGAACCGGTATCTCCTGCGTCTCCTGCGCTGGCTGGTGGGTTCTTTACCACTGTGCCACCTGGGAAGCCCTTCTTTTCCCTATGAGAACATTTTCACTTGAAATCGATGTTCATAAGCTTTTTCCATTCGAAGTTTGAAGATGCAGCTTCACTGTCTTCTCCCATCAGCTGTTATTGATAGAAATGTGAGGTCAAGGTGCTATTCCTTCCCCCACCTGCCCTACAGACTTTTATTTTTATTAAAAAAAACTCATCTGCTTTTTCCTTTTTCCTCAGGGAGATCAAGGCTTTGTCCCTGGTATTCTGGAATCTCACCACAATGTTACCACTAAGCACGTGGCATTTTTCTTTCTCCTATTTTGGTCTTTGGGGCACTGTTGTTCAGAGGACTCATGCGTTTCATTAACTCTGGACATTTTTCTTCGTCTTTTGAAATATTTGATCCCTTTTATCCACTCTGTCCTCTTTCTGAAAACGTGTTCAGGTGGATGTGGGAAACACCTGGCAGTATCTTCCACGTTCCTAACTTTTCTTTCACACTTTTCATCTCGTTTCAGGGAATTCCTTAGTTCAGTCTTCTTGCTTCTTGCCTGGTCCTTGTAGACAGTAGGTGCTCAATAAATGTGTGTTGAGCTGAAATGAATTGCACCACTTGCGGTGCGGGGGAAGGGAGTCCAACACGTGGGAAGCATAGAGCTGGATGGCATTGTAACAAAGGCAACTAAAAATAAAGCCGTCATGGGAGGACAATGACTGCAGGCTGATCCCTGGGGAAATCACCACTGGCTAATCTCGGAATACCAAGAAACACTGAGAGGTTTTGCATAAATACCCACATGTCTGGCCCCTCCCCAAACGTTCTGTAGTTCTGGCAACAGGACAGCGATTGATCAGAACCAAATAAAAGTGCTCTTCTGACTCCATGGATACTCCACAGCCAATTCTGCCCAAGTCCCACCCCTCCTCCTGTGGTTGGCCTGGTCTGAGTTCTGCCATTTAACGTTGTAAGAAAGATGATGCCAATTTGGAAAAAAAAGCCAACAGTGTATCCTTTATTTAAAATTTAATTTTTATTATATTATAGTGCATGCGTCCTCAGTCGCTTCAGTCATGTCCAACTCTCTGTGACTCTATAGACTGTACCCTGCCAGGCTCCTCTGTCTGTGGGATTCTCCAGGCAAGAATACTGGAGTGCATTGCCATGCCCTCGTCCAGGGGACCTTCCAAGCCTAGGAACTGAACCCACGTCTCCTGCATTGCAGGTGGATTCTTTACCCACTGAGCCACCTGGGAAGCCCAGTGGAGTATAGTGGGTTTACAATATTGTGTAAGTTTCAAGAGTATAGCAAAATGAGTCAGACATAGATATATATGTGTGTGTATATATATACATATATATATATATACTTTTTAAGATTCTTCTCCCATGCAGGTAATTACAGAGTATTGAGTAGAAAAATAAATTGTTTGTACCATTGTTTTAGATTCTATATATAAGTGATAACAGTGTATCCTTTCAATGGACATTGTCTAGAGGTCCTGTGAGGGGTTATTGAATTCTTTAGGGCTGCACCGCCCATTGCCACCGGTGGCTTTCTATTTAAAATCTAATTACAATCCACTAGAATTCAAAATTCAGTTTCTCAGCCATAGCAGCACCCTTTCAAGTAGCCCATGTGGTTACTGGGCTGGACAGCCAGATATGGAAAATGCCATCACTGCAGAAAGTTCTATTGGATAACGATGGTCTAAGGGATGAACTTTGCTTGATTTTCCATTCACTATTGAACTTGTGAGTCACATGCTAACTTGAACATGCTTGTCCAAATAGATTTCCGTCTGTAGGAAAAGACAACCCCCAAGGTTCCAGCTTTATTGCCCTGTGAGACAGGAACCGTTCGGTTCGTCTCTAAGTTAGCAAAGTTTTTTCACGCACCTTTGCTAACTCTCTAGGTAAACCTCTGTTACTCAAATTTTCGTTTGAAAGAACTTCATTCTCCTGCTGGCTCTGTCATTAACAGGCTTAGTGGATTGAATGGTGGCAGGCCCTGTCCCAAGGCCACAGGTGCAACCCTCTACCAAAGTCACCTCCCGGCACTGACCAAGCTCCGTAGCAATCATTGCAATGAGCCCCCTGACCCCATATTGGGTAAAAATACCCACCCTGTGACTCACCCTATAGCCCCCTATTCCATCGCCTAATGCCATCCTTCAGCAGGAGTTTTCCTTGTCTTGTGGTTGTAAAAGAAATTGGCTCCAACCCCCCAAAGCGCTGACTCTCCCTTGAGGCTGCCCGCCTTCTAACAGTGCCTCCTGCTCTGATAAACTCTATTCTCCTCTCATTCTGCCTCATGTCTGGAAATCCTTTTCCAGCCCACACACAGACCACGACCCTGGGTTCCTCACATGGGCCTTCAATCCAGTGATGAGGGGGGCTTCCCTGGCCGTACAGGGACGAAGACTCCGAGCTTCTGCTGCAGGGGTGCAGTTTCAATCCCTGGTTGAGGAGCTTGAGAGTCCTCATGTGGCCTGTTGCAGCAAAAAAAGAAAAAGAAAGAAATCCATTGATGAGTGGCGTTGCGGAGGACAGGCGAGACTGGGAGGAAGGCTCTCCTTTAGAGGCTGGGTGTGGTGGCAGGTGGTGCCACACTGTGGACCCTCACTGGGCCTTCTGGCCCCCAGAACTGGGGAGAACACCTTCATACTGGTTTAAACCATCTGCCAAGTGGTAACTTGTTACATTAACCCTAGAAAACTAATGCAATCGGGTCAACAGAGGTCTGGCATGTGCTCATTTTTTATTTCTACCAGAGCCGCGCTATTTTAAGAAACAGTGAATTTCCTTATTTTTGGTTGTGCTGGGTCTTTGGGGCTGCGCATGCGTCTCGGTCGCCTGGAGTGGGGCTGCTGTCTGGTTGCGGGGCTCAGGTTTCCCATCCGCGTCTCTCGTCGCAGAGCTCGGGCTCTGGGGCGCAGGCTTCAGGAGTTGGGGCACACGGGCTTAGTTGCTCCAGGGCATGTGGGATCTTCCCAGACCTGGGATCAAACCAGTGTTCCTGCATTGTCAAGGTGGATTCGTAACCACTGGCCCACCAGGGGCCTCCAGGAGACAAGAGAAGGTCTTTTGAGATTTGCCATTTCCATTCCGGCTCTGCTCTTCCTTTGTCTCATCTCCTACCCTTGTTTGTTGCCTTCCTGCCCCCGGTGGGGACTGAGACCAGACCGCCTGCCCTAGCCCCGGAGGAAGACCTAGCCCGTTGGCAGGGGAGGAGGAGGACTAGCCCTGGAGGAGGACCTAGCCCTGGAGGAAGACCTAGCCCTGGAGGAGGACCTAGCCCGTTGGCAGGGAAGGAGGAGGACCTAGCTTGTTGGCAGGGGAGGAGGAGGTGCCTGGTGTGGGAGCACAGACTCTGCAACGAGCCTCCGGGGTCAGCTGCGGCAGAGCCACAAGTCGCGGCGCCCTGGGCGAGGATTGTCTCCTCCCTGGTCCTCGGTCGCCTTGTCTGTAAAATGGGGGAACAGAGTAACCCCCTCTCAGGACTTTTAATCTCTGCACGATGGACATGGAGCCGTGCACGCAGGACCGAGGGAACTCACTGATGCCGTGTGCTCCAACTCCACGTGTAACACTGACTTCGTCACTGTCCCCTGAAAGGACAGCCGTAGCGCACTGTCTTCTCGGGTGTTAGGGCGTTCACCTGTTGTGCCAACGGTCTCTGCTTCCCAGCTCGGTCTCCCCAGGAAGTGAACTCAGAGGGTCTGTGAACAGCTGTTTATCAGGGAGCACCCTCGGGACCCGCTGCTGCAGAAGAGAGTGAGAGGCATCATCAGGCCCCTCCCACCGCCCTCAGTCCCTGCATGCGGCCCTGCCAGAGCCCCGGGCAGCAGTGGCTCCCTGGTGTAGCAGCCACGCCCGGCAGCTGGGTGGCTGCGGGGGTGGCGCTGCGTCCCCTCCCTGGGTGACGCTCCCCCAGCAGGGTGCAGTCAGGCCTCAGGGTCCAGGGTGGGCCACCTGCTGCCGCCTCTCCGTCTCCCTGCACCCCCATCCCTCCCTCCTCTTTTTCTGGGGTGCCCTTGGTGCCAAGCCACCAAGAAATGGGAGGGAAGCTGGGGGAAGGGGGAGCCAGGGCGCCTTTGCCCGGAGGTGGGGAGGTGGGGGGACGTGTTTCCCCCTCACCCCAGGCCAGCCCCGGACCCCTCTCTGCAGCAGGGTGGTGGGCTGCCTTTCCATAGCCAAGGAGCTGCTCTTAAAAAGCTCGAATTCCAAAGGGATTAGGCCTGTCTGGGGAAAGGAATAAAAGGAATCTACTTCTGTAAACACGAAACAAAGATCAGAATGAGGGTTTAAAAGTAATGCTCGGCTAAGCTGAGGAAAGGCCAGGAAGACGTGCGGTGAGCTGGAAGGGGGTTCCCTTCGGACAGAAGACAGAGAAACAGTGAGGCCAGCGTCGGATGTGGGGCCGGGCGGGAGGCAGTGACGCCAAGAGCGTCTCACCGCCGCTGAGCACGGTGAGCGCCTCCTCCTCGGGCAGCGCCTTCCCTCTCCTGGCTGGAAGCCGCGGGTTTGCTCTTGGAGGCTCTGCGCCTGCTTCTTATTCGCTCTTTTCACTGTTCTGTTGTATATTTTAGGTTCCACATACAAGTGAGATCACACAATATTTGCCTCTTTCTGTCTGACCTACTTCACTTAGCGTGATGCCCTCTGAGTCCATCCAGGTTGCTTCAAGGGGCAAAGTTTGGTTCTTATTTTAAGGCTCACTAGTACTCCATTGTTGGAGAAGGCGATGGCACCCCACTCCAGTCCTCTTGCCTGGAAAATCCCATGGACAGAGGAGCCTGATAGGCTGCGGTCCATGGGGTCGCAAAGAGTCGGACACGACTGAGCGACTTCCCTTTCACTTTTCACTTTTATGCATTGGAGAAGGAAATGGCAACCCACTCTAGTGTTCTTGCCTGGAGAACCCCAGGGACGGGGGAGCCTGGTGGGCTGCCGTCTATGGGGTCGCACAGAGTCGGACACGACTGAAGCGACTCAGCAGCAGCAACAGCAGTACTCCATTGTATGGGCTTCCCTGGTGCCTCGGATGGTAAAGAGTCCACCTGCAATCTAGGAGACCCAGGTTTGATCCCTGGGTCGGGAAGATCTCCTGGAGAAGGAAGTGGCAACCCACTCCAGTGTTCTTGCCTGGAGAATTCTATGGACAGAGGAGCCTGGTGGGCTACAGTCCATGGGGTCAAAACAAGTAGGACACAACTGAACAACTGAGCACGCAACCAGTACTCCTTTGTGTGTGTGTATATATATATATATTCCATACTTTGTTTCTCCATTCATCTCAAACATCATTTTATTTTTAAAAATTTCATTTTCTTCCTTTTTGGCTGCACTGGGTCTTTGCTGCTGCGCGCGGGCTGTCTCTACTTGTGGTGAGTGGGGGCCACTCCCTGTTGCAGTGGGCAGGCTTTTCCAGGCAGTGGCCCATACCCCTCTTGGTGTCGAGCGCGGGCTCTTGAGCACGCAGCTTCGGGAACTGCAGCGTGTGGCCTCCCTAGTTGTGACGCTGGGGCTCCATTGCGCTGCAGCATGTGAGCTCTTCCCAGGCCGGGCACTGAGCTGGTGTCCCCTCCATGGGCAAGTGGACTCTTAACCACTGGACCCCCAGGGAAGGCCCCTAAACATTGTTTTAAGTGAAAACGAAAACCTACCAAGGTGTAAGCAGTCTGTCTCGGTGGATTTGCCTGTATCAGCAGGACGACCCCACCCCCCAGCTCTCCCCAGACAGAACAGACACGTGGAGCACGTTTACAGAGAGCCGGCGCTGTGACCCACAGCTGTGTGTGCTGAGGGTCTTCTCCAGCAAGGAGGACCCTCGGCTGGGTGTTGAACTCCTGTGTTCGTCACGACAGGAGCCGGTGCTAGTCCGCTAGGGGCTGGAAGCAAGCCACGTCTGTATCAACGTCCTGAGCTGCCTTCCCAGCAGACACCAGTTGGGGAAGGGCGTCCTGCCTCCTGGGCCCCGCTGGGATCATTACTGCACCCCCATGGGCTGTGTGCAACACACTCAGTGCATCTTTGCACGTGTCTTTTTCTCAGCCTGACATGCACGCTCAGTCGCTTAGTCGTGTCCGACTCTTTGCAACCCCATAGACGGCAGCCCACCAGGCTCCCCCATCCCTGGGATTCTCTAGGCAAGAACACTGGGGTGGGTTGCCATTTCCTTCTCCAATGCGTGAAAGTGAAAAGTCAAAGTGAAGTCGCTCAAAGCGACCCCGTGGACTGCAGCCCACCAGGCTCCTCCGTCCATGGGCTTTTCCAGGCAAGAGGACTGGAGTGGGTGCCATTGCAGGCAGATTCTTTCCCATCTGAGCCACCAGGGGAAAGGATATGGTGGGACTTGACGTCTGACTCTTCTGGACAAATAACCACACTTGCCAGGACTGGGCTCTTCCAGTCCTTAGGATGGTCCCCTACCCAGGAGAGGCCTAAAGGAAGCAAGCATTCTTAAGAGAGCTGAGAACAATGTCAGACCAGATCTTGCAAGGCCAGTCGTGACCTTCACGTCTTGCCAAATGCAGAGACAGGCTGACTGCCGCCCCCAGCATTCCTGCTCTGCTCAATCCTCACTTCCTCTTTGTTTGCCCCTATTTTTAACTGGGCACATTGTGACCGACAGCGAAGTACCGATTTGTCAGCTGTGTCCTTGTGATTTGCCTCTGGCAATGTGATGCGTTCTGTGGGACTTCCCAGAAGGCAGTCTAAAGGGAACTGACTTGGCAGGGTGGCGTCTCCTTTTGCATTTACTTCTCTTCTTCTGGCAGCCTGTCTGGGACCCCGAGGCAACCCTGAGGATGGAAGCCAGGCACAGGGCTGCAGTTCCAAAATGCATATGGAGTCCACATCCCACCAGCCTCGAATGACTGCCTTTGTGGAGGGAAGAAATAGGCTTCTAGCATGTCTGAGTCATTCTTATTTTGTTTTGTTTCATGCAGCTGAATCTCATCCTCATGGATCCGTAAGACAAGGTCTCCCTTTTCTCCTTCTTTCACTGATAATCATCCGTGGAGCAGCCTTGGCCTGTCCATTCTTCATCCGAGAATTCACTGAGGCCAGCGGGCTAGGAGGACCTGCTCTCAGGCATATTTGCGCTTGTAGGAAGACACCAGGAAATGCAACGCTTCTCCCCAAAGGAGCGCTGTGGCACCACTGGAAGTAAATTTTGGAATCCTGTAACTTGCCTGCATAGATCTGGATACATATAGGGACTTTCGTCCTTCAGTCGCTCAGTCGTGTCCGACTCTTTGCCACCCCATGGGCTGCAGCACGCCAGGCCTCCCTGTCCATCACCAACTCCTGGAGTTCACTCAGATTCACGTCCATCGAGTCAATGATGCCATCCAACCATCTCATCCTCTGTCGTCTGCTTCTTCTCTTGCCTTCAACCTTTCCCAGCATCAGGGTCTTTTCTAATGAGTTGGCTGTTCGAATCAGGTGGACAAAGTACTGGAGTTTCAGCTTCAGCATCAGTCCCTCCAATGAATATATGGGATTGATTTAAGGATGCATCACATGTGTTCTCTGATCTTCAGTGGCCTCAAGCAAGCACCTGGCCGCAGGAATGAGAGGGAAAATAAAAGTTAACTAGTTACAGGTTTTTGTTTTTTGGCTGACTTTTTTTTTTTTTAACTTTTTTATTGGAGTATAGTTGATTTATAATGCTATTTGTTTCAGGTGTGCAGCAAAGGAGTCTGTTTTATATACATACATATGTACTTCCCTGGTGGCTCAGATGGTAAAGTGTCTGCCTACAACGTGGGAGACCTGGGTTCAATCCCTGGGTTGGGAAGATCCTCTGGAGAAGGAAATGGCAACCCACTCCAGTACTCTTGCCTGGAAAAACCCATGGACGGAGGAGCATGGTAGGCTACAGTCCATGGGGTTGCAAAGAGTTGGACACGACTGAGCGACGTCACTTTTATGTACATATATATATATTTCTTGGGTAGCAAGGAGATCAAACCAATCAATCCTAAAGGAAATCAATCCTGAATATTCATTGGAAGGACTGATGCTGAAGCTGAAGCTCCAATACTTTGGCCACCTGATGTGAAGAGCTGACTCACTGGAAAAGACCCTGATGCTGGGGAAGATTGAGGACATGAGAAGGGGCAACAGAGGATGAGATGGTCGGATGGCATCACGGACTCAATGGACACGAGTTTGAGTGAAGTCTGGGAGTTGGTGAAGGACAGGGAGGCCTGGCGTGCTGCAGTCCATGCGTTCACAGAGAGCTGGACACGACTGAGGGACTGAGCATTTTTTGGTCATATTATTTTCCCTTATAGGTTATTACCAAGTATTGAATATAGTTCCTGTGGTATACAGTAGGTCCTTGTTGATCATCTATTTTATATATTGTATTGTGTATATGTTAATTCAAACTCGTAATTTAGCCCCCTACCCATAACTAGTTACGTTTAAGATCCAGGCAAATGTGTTTGGAAAGGCTCATTGGAAGGTGTCATTATGCACATTAATTTTCTCTAGGCTTTGGAAAGCAATTTCAAAGGAAAATTATATTTTCTAACTTATATGTAGGTTCACAAAACAACTATATCTCATATGAAACATTTCTAAAAATGCTGGTCACCTCTAGCACAATTACATATAAGTTTGAACTTTTCTCTTAAAACAGTTGAGTGGTTGGCAGAATTAGTAAGAAATAAGGAAATTGCTTTTGAATACAGAAGTTGAAAGTCCTTTGACTTAGGAGTGATTAGAGAAATTTATTTGCTGAGAAATGTCATATAATGATAATAAAAGTCATTATTCCTCCAAATACTGTAACTTGTATACAATACTTGGGTTGATTTATGAAACATTTTTGTTCCCTATGAACCATGAGTGTATTACAAAAAAAGTATGTAAATTGAATTTTTTGATAGCTTTGTTTTTATCCATGACATCATTGTCTCCACAGTAAACTAACATATTTTCCAAAAAGTCACATATACTTACTCTTTCTCTCACAATCAGTCTCATGTAGGGCTGAAAGGGTTTAAGAATATTCTAGATGATTCTAACTTGAAAAATTAATGATTAGAAATCTTGTCTGGGGACTTCCCTGGTGGTCCAGTAGTTGACTTTGCCTTCCAATGCAGAGTGTGAGGGTCAGATAGCTGGTTGGAAGCTAAGATCCCACACGCCTTGTGGCCAAAACCCAAAACATAAAATGGGAGCAATATTGTAACAAATTCAATAAAGACTTAAAAACAAGAGAAAAGAGTCTTATCTAATTCACTGTACTTCTAACCACCTCTGAGTAAGACCATGTAAATTTCATCACGATTCTTTAGAGATTTGTGGAAACATATATGCCTACACCTTTCTCCTCTGCACCGCTTGTTTATTTTAAAGTTAACGTCTCATGCTTGCTGTGTCGATAAAAGTCAAGTTTCTCTGTGGTTGGTATCTGGGAACTAATTTTGATAAAATCGGATGAACAATGCTACCATCAGACGAACAGGTCAACTCTGGGAAAGCAGCGCCTCTGACTTGTGCTGCACCTGGCTCTCTACTTTTGTAGGTCACGAGACCTTCCTTCTACGTGGACTTCTTCCATTTGAAGGATGTGTGTTAGTCGCTCAGCTGTGTCCCACTCTTTGCAACCCCATGGACTGTAGCCCAGCAGGCTCCTCTGTCCATGGAATTAATTCTCCAGGCAAGAATACTGGAGTGGGTTGCCGTGCCCTTCTCCAGGGGGTCTTTTCAACCCAGGGATCGAACTAGGGTCTCCCCCACTGGACGCAGGCTCTTTACTGTCTGAGCCCCAGAGGAACACAGAGAAAGGGACGGAGGAAGGAGCTCCGACGGGACACCGGGCAGAGCCTCTTCATCAGTGCCAGGTTATGTGCATTCAGCTCTCCTGATTTATTCACTAGACAGGTTTTGGTTGATATGGTTTCCTGTTGAACTTGAGACGTCTTGCAGTTCATGTCCATTAGGAAAGGAGGAGTAATAACAAGTTAAATACTTCAAAGAAATGTTGCACATTCAATGACAGTTGCCTAAGAGAAGGCTGGAAACACAACTTTGTCTGTGATGTCTGCCTTCTCGCAGGTAGGTCCCTTCAGTTCTGTGAGCTGGCCTGCTTAGCGTCTGATCCAAAGTACAAGGCAAATATGATGTATGCCTCAACTGCTTAATCCTATAAACAAGCCTGGAGTGTGAACATAAATGTCGTGACTTTGGTTATGATCACAGATGAATAGGCTTGGCTGGACTTCAGCCATCAGTCACAGCAGCTCGTGTTCGGGAGCAGTTCTTAGCCTGAGCCTGAGCCCACCCCTGGGCACTTTCCCCGCCCCGCCCCCCAGCTCTGGTCAGTGTGGCAGGCCTGAGGTCTTGGGTCTTCACCACCACTGTACCCCCATTTGCACTGGCAAGACTGGCAGACTGAGTGCCAATGATCACAAAGTCGCTCCCAGCAGACACGTTCTGCCTGGCTCATTACTGCCTTTCAAAACGTCATTTGTTGTTTTTGTTTGATCGCACTGGTACTTTACAGGGATAAGACATGAAATACATGAATATATTCTCTTTGTAAAAATTAAAATATGTGAACTCAACAGCACCCTTAATTAACTGGATACACTGATGCCTATGGGCTTTCCAGGTGGCTCAATGGTGAAGAATTTGCCTGCTAATGCAGGAGACCTGACTTTGATCCCTGGGTTGGATAGATTCCCCCAGAGGAGGAAGTGGCAACCCACGCCAGTATTCTTGCAGGTAAAATCCCATGGACAGAAGAGCCTGGTGGGCTATAGACCATGGGGTCTTGAGCTGGACACGACTGAGCGCACGCATGCGCGGACACACACACACACACACACACACACACACACATCTCTAGACTACTTCATCCAACGACCTCAGAATACACATTTTTTTCCAAAGCTCACTTGGAACATACACCAATATCCACCACGTTTTGCACTGAAAACACACCTTCACAAATTTAAAAGAATGGAAGCCATATAATGTTTGCTCTCAGACCACAGTGGAATTAAATTAGAGATCAGCAACAGAAAAATAGCTGGAAAATTCCCAAATATTTAGAGATTAAACAACACACTTCTGAAAGACATGTAGGTCAGAGAAGCGATCTCAAGAGAAATTTCAAAGAAATACAACTTATCAAATTTTGTGGAATCAAGCAAAAGCCATGCTTAGAAGAAAATGTATAACATTGAATGCATATATTAGAAAAGAAGATTTAAAATTGACTATATAAGCTTCTGTTTTAGGAAACCAGAAGAAAGGCAAGTTAAATCCAAAGTTAGCAGAAGAAAAGAAATAACAAAAATTAGAGCAGAAATCAATTAAATTAAAAAAAGGAAATCAATAGAGAAAATCAATGAAGCCAGAAGCTGGTTCTTTGAAAAGATCAAAAAAATCATAAGTTTCTAATCAGGCTAACAAAGAAAGAGAGAGGAAGGACACAAATTACTAATATGAGAAATGAAACATCAGTACAGATCTCACAGACACTAAAAAGACAGAGAATAGTATAAACAACTCTATGCCAGCAAATTAGATAACCTGGATGAAATCAATCAGTTCCTTGAAAGAGGCAACTTGCCAAAATTCACACAAGAAGAAATAGACAATCTGAATAGACCTATATTTATTAAAGAAATTGAATCAGCAATTCTGTTTGCTTCCAAAACAGAAAACATCAGGCCCAGATAGTTCTCTGATGATTTCTACCAAACATATAAGAAAAGAAATGATAACAATTCTCTACTATTTTTTCCAGAAGATCAAAGTAGAGGTAGTACTTTGAGTTAATGCTAAATCATTCTGGGAGGCCAATATTACCGTAATACCCAAAACAAAGACACTGCAGGAACAGAAGACTGTAGATCAATGTCTCTTATGCATAGATGTAAAAATCCTCAACAAATATTAGTAGATTTTATCAACCATTGCACACAAGGATTACATACCATGGCAAAGTGGAGTTTATCCCAGGTAAGCAAGGCTGGATCAACAACAGAAAATCAGTGAATGTCACCCATCACATCAACATGATCAATAAGATACAGAAAAAGCATTTGGCAAAATTCACAATAAAACTCTCAGTAAATGAGGAACAGAGGAGAACTTCCTCAACTCGATAACAAATATCTATTAAAAAACTCTTGCAGCCCACATCACACTTGATGGTGAGAAAGCAGAAGGTTTCCTGCTAAGATCAAGAACAAGGCAAGGACAAGGAATTCCCTGGTGATCCAGTGGTTAAGACTCTGCCTGGCAAGGTTGGGGACCGGGGTTCAATCCCCGGTCAGGGAACTAGGATTCCGTGTACAGTGGGGCAACTAGGCCCAAGCAACACAACTGGAGAGTAACCCCCTGCTTGCTGGAACCAGAGAAAACCTGAGCACGGCAATGACGAGCCAGCACAGCTGAGAAAGGAGTTAAAAGAGAAAGGGAACTAGGCAAGGATGTTTGCTCTCACTCCTTTTGAATACTGTACTCCTTAAAGTACATATAGTTGATGTTTCTTCCTTATCTTCTGTCAAGCAGAGGATGCTGCTGTCTGAAGCCACGGGCCTCCTATCAGGCGTGCCGAGGATGGAGCTGCTCTGAGGTTTGTCACACGAACACCCTCATTCCACAGGCTCTGCCTCCATTTGGGGTTCTGACCCATATCTGACTACGTGTCACCATTCTCGCCATCTTCAAGGCGTTTCCTTTCACTGTCTTGCGTGATTCCTGCTCCAAGGGCTGGGGTAGGCCTCCTCTGCCTCCTCCCCTTCCCTGAGCCACACCCGCCCTGTAGCACTCAGGGGTGTGCTGGGCCTTCCAAGTCCTCAGCTCTACCTGCTACAGCGCCGACCTTCTAAGGATGGAGGGGCCTAGCTGAGCCCTCTGGCAGCCACAGCAGTTTTCAGATGCTGGAAGACCACCTCTGACCTGGATCAAATGTGGCAGATGGGACACGCACCTGAACTCTGCCCTCTCCCACACCCTGCTAAATGACAGCAAATTAAAAACAGTGATACAACCCATAAGGCCAAAGAAGATGAGAGAGGAGATGGCAGAGATGAGGCACAACAATGACATTTTGGAAGAGCAAAAGGGAAAATGATAACTACTTCTGCAGAATGGGGAAACTGAAACCTACTTCTTACAAACGAGGGACATGTTGGCTTGACAGAACTCTAGAGTCTCAGGATTGGAGGGTCAAGGACCTCTAAATCCTGGTGTGTGGGTTGGGGATACACCCGCGGTTGATTGGAAGTTTAGCTGGTGAGCAGTTGGACACCCAGATTGCCTTCTCTACCCAGTCAGCCAACTACCCTTCCTGTGTTAATGACCTATTGCCGTGTAATACGTTGCCTGGTGATGCAGTGACCTAGAACAAAAGTTGATGGTTATTACCTCGCCATCAAGAATTCTGGAAGGGCTTAGCTGTGTGTTCTGGCTGAAGGTTGCTCATGAGGTCAGACTGCTGACGGGAGCTGGAGGTGCCCCCTTGCAGACGGCTCCCTTCCATGGTGTCTGTTGGAAAGAGGCCTTGGCTCTTCTCCTCAGACTTCCCACGGGCCGCCCAAGTCTCTGCACAGCATGGCAGTGGGAGGTACCAGACAGCAAGCTGGAGGCTGCTGTGTCCCTCCTGACCTAGCCCTGGAAGTCACACTCCATCGCTTCTGCTGCATCACATTGGTGACCCAGGCTGCTCTGGTCACTTTGGGAGGGACCTACGAAGGAGGAGCTGATACCAGGGGGTGCCAATCGCTGGGCACTGTTGCAGGCTGGTGCCCCTCACTCTTCAGTGTGCACACAGACACTCAGACCATCAGATGTTCAAGGGAACAAAGAGAGCGAGAGCAAAGAGAAACAAAGGGATTCAAGGAAGACAGTGTGCAGGAAGCAGAAGGAAACTTAAAAAAAAAAAAAAGGAACGAAATCTTCAGGGAGAGAAGTTACTCTATCCCAACCGTGAAACAAGTCTAGGATGCGATACCAGTGATAGTGAAAATCACAGCAAGGACCTCACAGGGTCTCCCCGTCCAACATTCATGGAGTCCACACAATGGAGCAGACCTTCTCCTTAACAGGATTGCACTGTATTAATGCTTTTAATCCTGCAAAGAGCTGTCCAGAAGGTAGCTTCTGTGACTATGCTTGTTTTATATAGGAGGCACTACTAGGTCACTTCTCCAAGGCACAGCCGGTAAGCAGCAAAGTCCAGGGACTTCCCTGGCAGTTCAGTGGTTAGGATTCTGAGCTCCCACTGCAGGGGGCATGGGTTTGACGCAATCCCTGGTTGGGGAACTAAGGCCCCACAGCCTGAGCTGCACTAGAGCTGAGCCCTGAGCCGGAACTCAGAGATGGCAGGCGGCGTCAGCCCCTGAGAGCAGATCCCTCACTAGAGAAGGAAAGAGCTTAGTTTCAGAAGCAGATGCAGCTGAGAGCGACTCAGCCTTGCCTTTGCCGCAGGGAGGGGCGGCTTGTAGCAGGGGCTGAGCCTGTCCGTCTGCTGTTCCTGCCATGGAGGGCAGGCTGCAGGGTGGGGGGTCAGAGTCCAAGGGGCAGCTCAGAACAGGCCCAGTGCCCTGCCCGCTGCCCTGCTGAACCCACACCCCGGTTCTCGGTACACCCCACTGGAATCCCCGGAGGAAAATCAGAAGTTTATAGACATTAGGAGCTGGACCCTGGCAGTCATGGTTACACCATGGCCTTCCTCAATGACCCCTGTTCTCTTCTTTCTAATTGTAGTTTTATATTTATGTTGGAGTATAGTTGATTTACAGAGTTGTGTTAATTTCAGGTGTACAGCAATATGGTTCAGTTATACATATACACGTATCTATTCTTTTTCAAATTCTTTTCCCACTTAGGTTATTATAGAATACCAAGCAGAGTTCCCCGTGCTATACAGCAGGCCCTTGTTTATTATTATTTTATATTTAGCAATGTGCACATGTTAACTCCAAATTCCCAGTTGATCCCCACCCCCACCCCTGCTTTAAACCATGTCTGTTTTCTATATCTGTGACTCTGTTTCTGTTTTGCGTATAAGTTCATTTGTATCATTTTAAGATTCTGCATATGAGTGATGTCATGTGAAATTTGCCTTTGTCTGACTTACTTCATTTAGTATGATCATCTCCAGATCCACCCATTTTGCTGCCAATGGCATAATTTCACCCTTTTTAATGGCTAGTGGCACAATTGGTTAGCCCGTGGTACTTATATTACCGCTGTTCTAGACCATAATTATACGGTGACCATTTAGTGGTCCCTTAGTCAAGTCACTCTAAACCTTTGCCAAAGCTCTATTTCAGGGATAAGGAAACAGTGGTTCAGAGAGACTTTTCCCGGGTCTCCTGGCTGCTAAGTGGCAAAGTGGGGGTCAGAGCTCAGGTGGTGCTAGGGGCAAAGTGCAGGAGACACAAGAGACATGGGCTCGATCCCCGGGCCAGGAAGATCCCCTGGAGGCGGGCATGGCAGCCCACTGCAGTGTTCTTGCCTGGAGAATCCCAGGGACAGGAGGGCCTGGTGGACTACAGTGAACGGGGTCGCTCAGAGTTGGACACGACTGAGCAACTTGGCCTGCACGCCTTCCCACTGAGCTCTTCTCATGGGAGAGAGTGTCTGGCTCAACTCCTCACCCTCCCTTGGATCCACACCATTTACACTTCCCTGTCTTGTGAGTGTGTTTGGTCATGTGACATTAGCTTGTGATATGACCCAGGGCTTGACGGTCTTGTGCATCTGGCTTTGCTCTCTGGCGCCTCCGCTGACCTGCCTGGGCAGGCTCACGGGTCTTGGGGAGGGAATGAGACATCTGGAGCAGCCAACCCCTGTGGGCCCAACTCTGTGCAACCCCATGGACTGTAGCCCACCAGGCTCCTCCATCCCTGGGATTCTCCAGGCAAGAATACCAGAGTGGGTTGCCATGCCCTCCTCCAAGGGGATGTTCCCAACCCAGGGATCGAACCCAGGTCTCCCTCATTGTGGGCAGACACTTTACTGTCTGAGCTACCAGGGAAGTCCCCCTTGGGCCCACAAGGAGAAAGAAATGCTGTTTTAGGGCACTTGATTCTGAGCTCATTGGCTAAACAGCCTTTTGGTGGCTTTGGCTAACTGGTCTACCAGGCCTTAGACACGCCTGCTGCTGAGATGCAAAGCGGGTGCTTTGTAGTTGAGAGTTAGAGAGAGGCTCAAGGCCTGCTTGGCTAAGATGACCAGAGGTACCAAAGACAGACACAGGACACAGGTCATTTTAAATTTCAGATAAACATCCAATCTTTTTTTAGTATAGCTACCTCCCAGGCAATATTTGAGAAACACTTATACCAAAAATGATTCAATATTTACTTAAATGACACATTTAACTGGGCCTCCTGTATTTTGCCTGGGAACTCAATTCTGGCAGATTTGCAAGAGTCAGTCTACACAGACAGTGCCTGTGTGTAAATGTGGACCTGGGGACGTCCCTGGTGGTCCACTGGATAAGCATCTGCCTGCCAATGTAGGGGACACAGATTCAGCTCCTGGTCCAGGAAGACCCCACATGCCATGGGGCAACTAAGTCCGTGCATCACAGCTGGTGAGCCTGCGCTCTAGAGACCGGACACCACAACTACTGCAGCCCATGGCCCAGAACCCACACTCCACAGCAAGAGAAGCCCGCGCAGGGGGAAGACCACACATCACAACCAGGAGTAGCCCCTGCTTGCTTCAACTAAAGAAAAGCCTTTGCAAGGCAACAAAGACCCATCACAACCAAAAAATCGTAAATAAGTAAAATTATGGTTTAAAAAAAAATGGGCCTGAGCTAATGAATAAGAGAGACGGATGCAGAAATCACCTCCTGGACCTGGCATCAGGCAGTAAGTATATTCATAGGACAGGCACTAAGTCTTCTGAGGTTCACTCTAACTGGAGGACTGGGTCAGTGAAGAAGGTGCCTGAAATGTTAAGAAAGGACAGGCTTGCCGCTGGCTGCGGGGAGTCTCTTCCAGCTTTATCATTCGACTGATCCACACTTGGGGGAGCTCTGGATTTCCTAGTTCCAGAGCCTGCTGAAAACACAGAGAGCACCCCTCTCAGCAATGTGACACCTGCCTCCCTTTTGCTGGGCTCGGGGTGCGTTTCCCAGGTTACGGCCCCATTTGTCTCCGAGGTGCCTGCAAAGAAAGGCACTCCGGGTGTGGAAGACAAGGTGGCAGCCCAGGGCCCAGGAAGGAACTGCCCAAGGATGGTTGTCAAGAGGTCAGGCCAGCGGGCAGGCAGCCAGTGAAGTCAGGGGGCCAGGTGAAGCAGAGAAAGGAAAAGGACCCGGGGAAGTCAGGGAGGAGCCGCCACAGGCGGCCAGGGACTCTGTCCACCTCCGCTTTCGGCTCTCTCTTTAGCAAATTTGCACAAGCCCCTGTTCTCGGATTTTGCACAGTCCATG
Source organism: Oryx dammah (assembly GCF_014754425.2). Taxonomy (NCBI): domain Eukaryota; kingdom Metazoa; phylum Chordata; class Mammalia; order Artiodactyla; family Bovidae; genus Oryx; species Oryx dammah. The sequence continues at coordinate 40,792,107 of NW_024070191.1, forward strand.
AATAATCGCCAGCTCAATCCAGGGAGAAATTCCACTCTCTCAGCCAGCAGCACAGATTGTTGCAGGAAAAATGACACAACTCCATCCTCTGGGCAAACTTGCAAATTATAACAAATTTCCCCGTCTCTCCTGCACTCACACAGCTGGCTGGAAAAGGTGTCAGTTTTTCCATGGAGCTGGGAGGCTTTTCCTCCTGTGATTTCTTGTGATCAGAGGCATCGCTGTGGTGCTCTGTTGGCTTTCATTCCAGGCTCCCCTTTCCCCTGATGTTGAGACGAAGCCAGCTCAGGCCCTGCGTCTGATCACTCCGTAGGACTCAGGCACCAAGGTTACCTACGCCCAGCCCAAAGGTGGATGCCCACGAGAGGAACCCCAGCCAGCGAAGATTCTGCATCTCTAGATGAATGACAGCACACAGACGATGTCGATCACCTGGGTTCAGGGCAGAATAGTTCTGCTGTGAACCACAGCCCACTCATCTGAGGCCCAGGGCTGACCTAACCTCTGAGGCCTGCCCTGACCACCGTCAGCACCAGGGTCGTGCTTCCTCTGGACGCAGGCTCCTGCTCCCCGGTAGCTTGTAGATTTCCAAGCTGCTCTCCCACTTGGATTCAATCTAGCAAATAATTACAGCACCCCGACGGGGCTCACCCCTATGCCGGGCTCCAGGCAGTCCAACAATTAATGAGACATGGGGTCTAGTTTCAGGAAGCTTGCCATTTGGAAGGAAAAAAGACCCATGAATCGCTATGATGCAAGATGAGACTTCAAGAACCCTCACGGTGGCAGCGACCACTGGAGGAGGGGGTGTAGAGCGACACTCCCCGGCTGGGAAGGTCTGGAGGGGGTCTTGTGGAGGAGACAGCCTTTGAGCTGGGCTTCAGGAATGGCCTCTGGGAGGTCAGGAGCGTCTAGGCACCAAGACAAGCAAAGGGGAGAAGGGAGGGTGACCTCAAAGCACAGGGTTTGCAGAGAGAGGAGCGAGAAGTCTGGTTTTAATGCAAGACAAGAAATCAAAGCCTCGGAAGCACTTCCTCTGAGGAGCAGTCACTCTGGTTTATGTTCCCAGCTGGACCTCAGATGCATTTGGGGTCTCTATCCCACCATGCTCAGCCTAACACCTTCCCCTCATATTAAGTAGTTAATATATATATATATATATATATATATATATATAAGCAGTGCAAGGGCTCAATTTTCCCAAGGCATGTGGGATCTTAGTTCTCCTACCAGGGATGGAACCAGTATCCCTTGCACTGGAAGGGGGATTCTGAACCATTGGACCACCAGAGAAGTCCCAAAAGGCTAGATTCTAAAACAGTTTACCCTGCTAGGTTAAAGGATGGATCCTATGTTTACCAATGTTAGTCACCATGATTCTTTAGGCTGTTTCTTTATAAGAAAGTAGCTCTGAGCTTTGACTGTCTCTGTTGATAAAGAGAAAGTAAATTCTCCCTGTTGCAAAACCTTTTGGAGAAGCAGGAAACCAATCTGTCAACTGAAATTGATTTATTCGCTCAACTGGAATGGCCCGACCCACTTAACACATTCCCTGAGAGAGGGCTGTTTTCACTCAACCCATAGGATTGGGCTGACCATCACATGATAACTAATATCTTCATGAGGAAGTCTGGGTAGAGATATCCACGGCGATTTAATAGATGGAGAAAACGAAGCACAAATTTCACAGTCACAGTTCAGTTCAGTTCAGTTCAGTCACTCAGTCGTGTCCGACTCTTTGCAACCCCATGAATGGCAGGACGGCAGGCCTCCCTATCCATCACCATCTCCAGGAGTTCACTCAAACTCACGTCCATTGAGTCAGTGATGCCATCCAGCCATCTCATCCTCGGTCATCCCCTTCTCCTCCTGCCCCCAATCCCTCCCAGCATCAGAGTCTTTTCCAATGAGTCAACTCTTCGCATGAGGTGGCCAAAGTACTGGAGTTTCAGCTTTAGCATCATTCCTTCCAAAGAAATCCCAGCATTGATCTCCTTCAGAATGGACTGGTTGGATCTCCTTGCAGTCCAAGGGACTCTCAAGAGTCTTCTCCAACACCACAGTTCAAAAACATCAATTCTTCGGTGCTCAGCCTTCTTCACAGTCCAACTCTCACATCCAAACCTGACCACTGGGAAAACCATAGCCTTGACTAGACGGACCTTAGTCGGCAAAGTAATGTCTCTGCTTTTGAATATGCTATCTAGGTTGGTCATAACTTTCCTTCCGAGGAGTAAGCATCTTTTAATTTTATGGCTGCAGTCACCATCTGCAGTGATTTTGGAGCCCAAAATAATAAAGTCTGACACTGTTTCCCCATCTATTTCCCATGAAGTGATGGGACCAGATGTCATGATCTTCGTTTTCTGAATGTTGAGCTTTAAGCCAACTTTTTCACTCTCCTCTTTTACTTTCATCAAGAGGCTTTTTAGTTCCTCTTCACTTTCTGCCATAAGGGTGGTGTCATCTGCATATCTGAGGTTATTGCATATCTGAGGTTATTGATATTTCTCCCGGCAATCTTGATTCCAGCTTGCAGTCATACAAATAGGATATTCACTTCTAGTTGGATAATGTATTTACCAGGTCATCCTAGCGTAGTTCCCTTAGATACAGGATGAATTCCATCTGAATTTGCATTTCTAACCAGAAAGCCGAAGGCAAGGGCTTCCTAATCATCATAGAGAGGGAAACCCAGTTTTGTAATATTCTCAGCACTCATTTTAAAGTTTCCAGTAGCCTCTGTTTTCTTCTCCTCAGGACAGTTCTTTACAGCTTCTTTTGTTCTTGTTTAGAATACAGTTGACCCTTGAACAATGCAGGGGTTATGGGCACCGACCCCTCAAAGCTGACAATCTACGTATAACTTTATAGGTGACCGGCGTGTGCGAGCTTTCACATCTGTGAAAGGAACCCGCCGTGGACCGTATTTAGTGACGAAAATCCAGCTGTCAGTGGACCTGCTCAGGTCAAGTTGCTGTTCGAGGGTCAGCGGTGCTTCTTCACAAGCGCTCCCCGGATCTCAGCTCGGAGGCTGGGGATAGTTCAGAGCCCGGCGGGCCACGTCTGACTGACACCGACCCCTCCGTCAGTGAGGAACTGACGCGTGACGCCATGTCGGCTTCCAGAACCTCCCCCTGGCCTGGATCGCCCGGGCTCTCCAGACACTTGTGTGTGTTATCTCAGGTGCAAAACAGCTGCTGGCCTCGGAGGCGTCTCGGGAGCTATGGAGCCAGGGGCGTCAACATCCTTGATGCTGCCAGGAGGCAGGCAGTGGGCTCAGAGTTAAAGCGTCTTCCGGGATGGACGCGCTGTGGCCGGCGTGTGTGGCGAGAGCTGGAGCGGGACTCCAGGGACTCCAGCGGGGAGACGGCGGCTTTGGAGTCAGGGCCCTCTTCTGCCACTCCCTCACCCAGGGGCTCGGCGACTCACTCACTCACACGGCAAAGACTCGCCAAGGGGCCGCCCGTGCGTGTGCCGGGCACTGCTCAGTCTGGGAAGACGGAGGTGCGGAAGCAGTGTCTCACCTCCCAGAGCGTCCCGGATGTGGGACGCCGTCCCCGGATGTGAGACGCCGTCCCGGATGTGCGTCCCCGGGTGTGGGACGCCGTCCCCGGACGTGCGTCCCCGGATGTGGGAATCTGCAGCTAAAACTGCGCAAGGCTTGGGACTTCCCTGGTGGGCCAGTGGTCAAGATGTCCCCTTCTGATGTAGGGCGTGCAGGTTCAATCCCTCTCAGAGGAGCTGGGGTCCCACATGCCTTGTGGCCAAAAAACCCAGACATAAAATAGCAGCGACATTGTAACAAATTCAATAAAGACTTTAAAAATGGTCCACATTAAAAAAAAAAAAAACACTTAAAAAAAACAAACTGGGTAAGTACTGGATAAACTGGGACAAACTGGTGGGGGACAGACCGTTAGCAAGGACACAAATAAATATGTTAAGTTCAGACAGTGATACAGGCCAAGGAAATAAGGCGGGTGATGTGGTAACTGTCAAAGGGAGGAGGAGGCATTTTGTTTGTTTGTTTGTTTCCACATATACGTTTATCCATTTCCCCCAAATCCCCCTCCCATGCAGGCTGGCACATAACACTGAGTAGAGTTCCGTGTGCTATACAGTAGGTCCTTATTGGTTATCCATTTTGAATATAGCATTTACCAAGGCCCCATCTGCCATCAGTGGCTTTGTTTGTGTTAACTCACTTTACCTTCATAACAAAGGTAGGTTTATTGCACTATCCTGCCCACGTGATGAGGGAAAAACCCAGGTACAGGAGGTGTGAGAAGTTAGCAGTATGTCCATGACCTTCCCAAACTCCCTAACTAATCTTTTTCCCCCACCCCAGCAACCATAAGTTGGTCTTCTAAGTCTGTGAGTCTCTGTTTTGTAAGTAAGTTCGTTTGTATCATTTCTTTTTAGATTCCACATATAGGGGATGTCGTAGGTTATTTCTCTCTCTGGCTTATTTCCCTCAGTATGACACTCTCGAGGTCCATCCACGTTGCTGCAAATGGCACTGTTTTATTCTTTTTGGTGGCTGAGGGATGTTCCATTGTATGCATGTACCACGTCTTTATCCATTCATCTGTCGATGGACACTTATGTTCCCGTGTCTTGGCTGCTGCAAACAGTGCTGCAATGAACATTCGGTGCATGTATCCTTAGGGATTATGTTTCTCTCTGGTTATATGCCCAGGAGTGGGATTGTAGGGTCATGTGGTAGCTCTGTTTTTAGTTTTTAAAGGAAACTCCATATTGTTCTCTAAAGTGGCCACACCAATTTACATTCCCACCAACAGAGTAGGAGGGTTCCCTTCTCTCCACACCCTCTCCAGCATTTGTTGTTTGTGGATTTTTTGATGATGGCCATTCTGACTCGTGTGAGGTGACATCTCATTGAAGTTTGGATTTGCGTTTCTCTAATAACTAGTGATGTTGAACATCTTGTCTTGTGTGGCCATCTGTCTATTCAGATGTCTAGGTGATGTCTAGAAACGTCTATTCAGGTTGAGGGAGGAGGAGGCTTTTGTTGACAACAGGGCAAGGAGGTGGGAGTGTCGTTGGCCAGTTGATGGAACAGGGACAAAGCGGGCAAGTCAGCGGTCAAGGGAAAGGTTGAGGCTGGAGTGGAGGGGAGGGAGCGGAGGAGTCAGGGAGGCAGGGGAGGAGCTGGCCTGGGATTCCGTGTCAGCGTGAATACAGCCAAACAGCTTTCACCAAGGTCCCATCCGCCATCAGGGGCTTTACTTGCTTTAACTCACTTTATCCTCACAATGAAGGTAGGCTTATCTCATCATCCTGCCCACGCGATGGGGGAAGTAACCCAGGAACAGGAGGCATGAGAAGGTAGCCAAGGCTGATGCTCTCTGGGCGTTTGGACCAAACCCTGTTTGGGGCCTCGATGTGTGACCTGCGCAGTCCAAACGCATCAGATCCTGTGGCTCGTGGACCGTGCTAAAATCTCAGCCTGTCTGAGGGCTGTGCCACTGTAGTATTTTCACAATGGGCTTCATATGAAGAAGCCAGGGAGGCTAAAAGATTATGGCATATTGCCTTTTTAACTTCCATTCTGCTTCTTTATAACCACCCTCAATATGTTATTCTCGCCCCTTGATGAATATAGAAAACAACATAACCATCCAACTGCAGAAGCTGTAATCTCGGCAACCAAATCATTTACTCGGCTGTGCTTAACAGTGGGGATTTCTTCCCTCCACCATTTCTGATAAAATGTTTGCACAGCATTATACGGGGAAACAGAGCTACAGCAATAAAACACGAACAAGGATAATTTGTGTGTTGGCATTTCCACAATAGAATGTCAAGTGTTTCATACCCCAGTGATATTGAGCCTTTCTAAGACAACTGCTTTGGGAAAAAAAATGCTTTATGTTCATTTTATTATTAATCTTAAGCTGTACATATATATTATAGACACTCTTTTTGTATGATATGTTTCTCAAACAATATTTTAAAGTCTGTAATAAAAATAAATATGCATTGAAAATGACTGCATGGAAATATGCATTGAAAACGATACTGTCAGGAGAACTAACAGGCAGTTTTTATTGAGGGAGAACTTTTTTTTTTTCCTAAGACCACCCTGACCTCATTTCATTTAATGCCCTATACTTTTCAGAATTCCCTGCAATGATCTTTTACAAAGGGACTTTGTTCCTTTTGTGGGACCTGATGATCAACCAATGTGGACTCATTTCTCTCATTATTCATAGAGTTCTGCTTCAGACACTTTCTAGGTGGTAGATAAGGATATTCAGATCCCAGATTTAACTGGAAATCATCACATCTTAAGAGCACTTACAAATCACACATTGTAAAATGAGTTGAAAAGTAATCTGTATGCATCATTTGAATTTTAGGGATTTCTTTATTCTTAAGAAATAGCTTTTTTATTAAGCCATCATACATAGTTGAGACAGAAAACTTTCAAAAGCTGGGGGGAAAAGGGTAGGAGAAACCTGTAGCTCACTCTGGTTTTGCATTTCAAAAAGACCCTCAAAAGCAGACAGGACCAGCCCTCAGATCCCGCCCCTCCCCACCATGGTGTGTAGGAACCCGGTGAAGACCTTGCACGGTCTGTGCAGGGTTTTGCTCTCAGGTTCCCATCTGGCCCACATGGGGTGTGATGGAGATTCAAGCAGCCTCCAGAGGGAGAGAGTTCTGGAAACTGAGGTGACTCATCTTTGGAACTGCCTACAAGATCAGGAAATTGCAGATGTGAATATGGACTAAATGGATGTTTTAGTTTCTTCATGTCAAAGACAGGAACAATTCACTCTCAGTGTCTCAGAGTGAGCCACTGGTAAAAAGGCCACAAACACCTGCCATCTGACAATCGGATCCCTGGTGCCCAGGTCACAGGAAGGAGGCATGTGGGCAGTGGGTTGAAAAATGGTCTCCTAAAGATACGCCCATTTGCCAGTCCCCAGAACCTGCAAATATCACCCTAAGTGGCAAAAAAATAGTGAAAACTGCCTGCTGTAGCCCTCCCTCAGAATCCGTGGGGTACTGGTTCCAAGATGCTCTGCGCCCTCAGTGTGGACACCAAAATCCACAGATGCTCAAGCCCCTTATACAAAATGCCTCAGCAGGACAGCCCGTCATCTGTATCCTCGGATTCCTAATCTGCCCATGGATGCAGAACCCGCTCGTACAGAGAGCGGACCGCACAGCGAAAGATGTGATTAGGTTAAATCTTAAAGCTACTGTCCTATGTTATCCAGGTGGACCCTACATGTCTTTATAACAGAGAGGCAAAAACACAGGAGTGCTGACCCGGACCCACAGGGAGGTGACGTGATGTGAAGACGGAGGCAGAGCTGGGAGTGGTGCAGCCACAAGCCAAGAAGCGCCTGGACCGTGGTGCCTCTGTAGGAGCCGTGCCTGCGCTGACCCCTTGACTGCAGATATCTGGCCTCTGGAACTGCGTGTCTGTTGTGTTAAGCCACCAAGTTTGTGATCACCTGTTACAGCAGCCGTGGGAAAGTGAAAATACAATGGGTCATGAGTAGGGGGAGAGAGAAGGAGAGGAAGTTATTTTTTAGCTGCAGACTCACGAGGGCTGGATTCTTCCATCAGGGTACTCTGCAGTGACGCCGGGAGCTGGCAAACAGCAACAGCGTCCCTAGGCAGGCAGCCTCGTAGGATGGCCACAGTCTCCACCCCCTGGAGTCACTTTCCATGGCACAGGAATATTGCAGAGGTAATTAAGGTAACTAACCAGTTGATTTTATTTTTTTAAGTATGTGCGTATTTGGCTGTGCTGGGTCTTCCTTGCTGTGGGGCCTTTTTTCTAGGTGACGCGAGGGGAGGCTGCTCTCTAGCTGCAGTGCACGGGCGTCTCTTTGTGGCAATTCTCATTGCAGAGCACGGGCTCCAGGAGCTCAGGTTTCAGTAGCTGTAGCAGACAGGCTCCAAGGCGCAGGCTCCACAGTGCTCTAGGTCACGTGGGACCTTCCTGGATCAGGGATTGAACCTGGGTCTCCTGTATGGACAGGCAGAGTCTTTACCACTGAACCCCCAGGGAAGCCCAAATCAGTTGGTTTTTAACTCATGACTGGCTGGGGGATTTTTGCAGAAACCAGCACCTGTGGCTGGCAATTCTTATTTTCACTGACCAAAACTTAATTCTGTTATCTCACTAACACTCTGTGGGTTATTACATTCAGTAGTAACACCTGACATGACTGTGAAGTCTTCTAGTTTTTGTGAAAGGCTGTCTTCAATCCAGTCTTCTGCAGAAGCTAAGGCGCAATCTCCAGCACTGTGAGTTTCATTTTTACTTTTCCTATTGGAACCAGTCACTAAAGATTTTTTTTGTCTTTTTGTTGGTCTAATATTCACAACATCTGAATCAGAACTATATTCTAAAGAACTATCATCTTCTGAGACACTAGTATATATGTTGCTCGGATAATCAGAGAAAGTATCTGCATAAAATTCACCAAAAATTCTTCACTGAAAATTTCACGATGTGTCATTTTTGAAAAATTTCCATTTATAAGATACACAAGGTTGGAACAAAAGGTTAACAGAGCAAAATGTGAATGATAACGACAATCATAAGTTGTGCAATAAACCTTTGATCGATTTTCAGCTCTAACAACTTTGCATGGTGATGTTAGTTGTTTCGCTGTCTGAAAACGTATTGAAACATCTCTGGTCAATAATGTGTTAAGACAGAGAGATTGTTCCTGTGGTCCTCACCTAATCACACCAGCTTCTTTAAGTGTGGAGAGTCTTCTCCAATTGGTAGCAGAAGGGGATGTCATTGAGACACACTCTGCTGGCTTAGAAGAAAGCAAACGTCCATACTGTGAACTGCTGATGCAGGGAAGTGGGGAGAATGCGCAGCGCGGTCCTACAGCCGTGGGAAAACAGGTTCTGCCAACAAGCAGGGAGCTTAGAAGGGGACCAAGGCCTCGCTGAGAAGCACAGCCTCAGCCAGTGTCCTGATTTGACCTTGTGACATCCTGAGCAAAACACGGCCACACCACGGCCCAGTTCTGACCTGCAGACTCGTCAGCTGATGAGTGGGCATTGTGGTAAGCTGCTTGGTTTGTGGGAACCTGTTAGGCAACAGTGGATAACTAGCGCGCATCTCCAGTCAACACCTCCACTCATCTCCTCCTTCCTCCACTCGTCTCCTCCTTCCTCCACTCGTCTCCTC
>NW_024070191.1:40801312-40849885 GCF_014754425.2 Oryx dammah
CTCGTCTCCTCCTTCCTCCACCGTCCACCGCATGCACATCCCCTATGTGCCTGACTGGAAAGGATCTGCCAAAACCCAGGATGCATCTTCTATGACGTAACCAGGTGAATCCTGAAGAAATCAAGCTCTTGATCCAGCAGAGGTTCTTGTAGGCAGGTGCTAAAGTCATATAATATGCAGAATAAACCTGCCTGTTCCCAGGTGAAAGTGAAAGTCGCTCAATTGTGTCTGACTCTGCGACCCCATGGACTTTTCTCCAAGCCAGAATACTGGAGTGGGTAGCCTTTCCCTTCTCCAGGGGATCCTCCCATCCCGGGGATCGAACCTGGGTCTCCCACATTGCAGGCGGATTCTTTACCAGCTGAACCACCAGGGAGTGGGGCCAATACACGCACACACACGCACACACAGCTCAATGCTAAGATGGAGTATGCTGATTTTCAAGAGGCAAAAACTACAGGCATTCACTTTAACCAAGAGGAAGAAAACCGCTCTGGATGCGATTAAGAGAATAAGCCTCATCTCTCTGCACATATCCCACCCCTCCTGGGGCTCGCCTCCCTGCTCTCGGCTCTTGCACACGCTTCCCCTCAGCCTGCACTTCCACTCTTCAAATGGCTGACTTCATCTTAAGGTTTCAGCTTAAGGAAAGTCTTCCCCAAGGCTCTTCTCCCTGACCTCCCCTTCTGTAGTTGGTCTCCACTGTCAGTCTCTCCAAGTTTATCTTCCTTCTGTCACGGCACTTCACATTTTGTAATTATATATTGGTTTCTTCTTCTGTTTGCTTGACCACTAGAGTATGACTTTCTGTATTATTCAGGAGTCTGTTGGTTGCAAGCAACAGAAATCCCTCCTGACTTGCTTAAATTACAAAAGAAGGGTAGCTTTTGTAAGAGTCAAGGAAAAAGTCTCAGCAAGGGTGAAAATGGCTACTCCTGTAGGACTTTTTAGTGCTTCTCTCACAATTCCAGCTGCTTTGGAAACCTGGTGTCTCCACTCACATTTCAAGTTTTGGGAGAAGGAATATGGTGGGTTAGGTTGGGTTGACTTTCCACCCTTGAAATTCACTGTGAGCTCCTACGATGGACGCATGTCCTGTGAAAGCTCGTCTATTGTTTTTCTAACACATCACTGACTATTATTAACTGGAGACTATCAGTACTTTCTCAGACAGTGATACAATTAAAATCACTGCATGAAATTGTTAGAGCTTAAAACCGATCAAGGGTTCATTATACAACTTATGATTGTCATTATCATCCATATTTTGCTCTGTTAGGTTTTTGTTCCAACCTTGTGTATATTATAAAGATAAAAATTTCAAAACTGATGCATTGTGAAATGTTGAGTAAAGGAGATTTTTTTTTTTTGGTGAAGTTTATGCAGCTACTTCCTCTGATTATCCAAGTGACATATATACTAGTGTCTCAGAAGATTATAGTTCTTCAGAATATAGTTCTTGTTCAGATGATGTGGATATTAGACCAACAAAAAGACAAAAAACCTTAGTGATTGATTCTGATAGGGAAAGTGAACATGAAATTCACACAGTGTTGGAGACTGCGCCTTTGCTTCTGCAGAAGAGTGGATCGAAGGCAACATTTCATGAAAATTAGAAGCCTTTACAGGTGTGTCAAGGGTAACTATTGTTCCACAAAGTGTTCGTGAAATAATAGAATTTATTTCTGACAACAACTTTCTCGAGCTGGTCACTTCTCAAACAAACTTGTATCACTAACAGAATGAAAAACCATATGGAAAGTATGATAAGGCTTCAAAATGGGCTTACGTAAACATAGTGACATGAAGTTTCTCAGATTAACAGAGGGAAGTGGGGTTGATGGATGGTTCTGGGCAGGGAGAAAGGAAGTGAACACAGATTGTGTGGAAGGTGTGCACAGAGCGATGTTACCAGACCTACGGGCCTCTGACTTTTTCAGTCTCTGATTGGCACAAGTCTCCAGCAGACGCTACCACCATCAGGGGACTCTTTGTCACTATACACAGGTGTTCTAGACTGAATGTCTGTGTACCCGCAACTTCACATGCTGAACCCTAACCTCCCGTGCGATGGTATTAGGAAGGGGGGCTTTTGGGGGGTGCTGATGTCATGAGCACAGGGCACCCGTGAGTGGGATCAGTGCCCTCATCAAAGAGGCCCCCAGGAGTATTCTCACCACCCGTCATGTGAGGAGCTAGTGAGAAGACAGCCATCTATGAACCGAGAAGCAGGCTCTTCACCAGACACAATCTGCCAGCACCCTGACCTTGAATTTCCCAGCCTCAAGCACTGTGAGAAATGCATTTTTGTTTATAAGCTTCCCAGTCTATGCTATTTGGTTGTAGCAGCCTGAACGGAGTGAGAAATTAGTAAGGAGAAGTGGGGTGCTGCCGTAACAAACACCTGAAATGTGGAAGTGGGTCATGGGTGGAGGCTGGGAGAGTTTGGAGGTGACTGCTAGAAAGAGCCTCTTTGCTCGGAATGGACCGTGAAGGCTGATTCCATTGAGGACCTGGAAGAAAGGAGGGGAGCTGGAGAGACAGCCTCCCTCCTCTTGCCCCTCGAGGCCCCTCAAGCTGCGAGGGCCCAGCCTGAGCCTGGCAGGAAGGTCCGCCCTGTGCCTGATCCACGATCGGATTTTGAACGCACATGACTTGTTTGATTTCCTGCCTTCACAGCTGCAGAGGAGCCTCCTCTGCAAAAATGGCACCTTAAACCTCCCCTGGCTCTAATTTAGGTGCTATTTAGATGGAACTTGGACTTCTGAGATCTGTCTGGGAGGAGTTAAGACTTTGGGAACCACTGGGATGGGATGGAAGTATTTCATAGGCAATACGGGCATGAATGTGGATCAGGGCAGAATGCGGGATTTGTGAGCACCAGTCTATAGTGGTTTTTCAGACCACAGCACAAAATAGACTAAGACAGTAGGAAAACCAGCCGTCACAGGCTAAGCCCTTCTGTGTGTTCTATGGAGCTGGAGACATCCAGCATTATCCTCGATAAGGCAATCTGGACACCGAGATACAGTGAGAAGAACAGGCTGCAGCTCAGAGGGGCGGGATGGGGAGGTGGGGGGGAGGCTCAAGCAGGATGGGATGTGTATGTATGGCTATCACTGACTTGAGCTGTTTATAGCAGAAGTCAACAGTACATTGCCAAGCAATTATACACTAATTGTAAAAAATGGCGGCTCCAGAGAGGATCTAAGTATGAATCCGGCCTTACCACCGTGACTCCAGCCAAGTCAGCCTGCCCAAGCCTCGACTTCCTTATCCATAAAATGGGCATCATTGTGTACGTTTGTGAAGACATTGCTTTCTCAAAAAGTTTTATATTAGAGTATAACAGCTCACTGGAGGGGATGTAAGTTGCCCTGAGAGCAGACCATCCGCAATGTAACCTAGCAGTTCTTCTGCAGAGAAGTGAAACACACCGTGGAATGCCTGGCCCCTCATTCTGAAGTTTTTCCACCTGCTGTATAATTAAACACCCTCATGAACTGCAGCCTACCAGGCTCCTTCGTTCATGGATTTTCCAGGCAAGAGTACTGGAGTGGGGTGCCATTGCCTTCTCCGTTTATGGTCCTGGGGGTAAAGACTGGTGAAAGACAGTCAGTTTTCAAGGGAACTTCTTTTGGGACCTGGCAGGATCCCCGTAACTGTCAGGAGCCCCCATCACTGGTTCCCCGGACAGAGGATTCTGCCTATGGAGTTAAGTCACCGCCCTGCCAGGACCACCTGCCGGCTGACAGGGACAGTCTCGGAGCAAATACGGCAGAGATGTAGCAAGTCACCTTTCAGCTAGGGGCTTTAGGAGTGCTTGAGATGTTTTTACTTCTTAAAGTACTCAGCCTGTTTTATCTGGAGACAGTTCCTGCGGGACTCCATTGCATGTGTGTGTCAGTCTCTAAGTCATGTCCGACTCTTTTCGACCTCATGGACCCTAGCCCGTCAGGCTCCTCTGTCCATGGGATTTCCCGGGCAAAATTACTGAAGTGGGTTGCCGTTTCCTTCTCCAGGGGATCTTCCCAACCCACGTATCATCATTCAAGAAACCCTCTGTTCTCCTCTTTTCCCTTCCTCTGCTTTGCAAAATACTTATCTTCATTGATTGAGTAGGAAATATAGGAACACAATTTTAAAAAAAATCAAATGTATTCACAGATTGCAGTGAAGAGAGCCCCTCTCACGCCTAAGCTCCCCTCATCCCTTCCCTCACCACTGGTGTCTTCAGTTCCCTGGAGTCCTTCCAGAGGCTCAGCGAGACGCGTCTTTGTGTGTGTGTGTGTGCACTCTAAAAGCGAATGGGGGCACACTATGCACTCCTGTGCTTTTTTAAAAACACAGCCTCGTCAAGATGTAACTCGTACATGGCGGGTTTCAACCACAGCCTCGTCGAGACGTGACTCGTACACGGCGGGCTTCCCAAGTGGCTCCGTGGTGAGGATCCGGCTGGCAGCACAGCGGCCTCGGGTTCGCCCCCGGGGCTGGACGGCCACCTCCCCTCGGGGTCCCCACGCCGTGTGCACTCGCCCCTGGTGCTTCTCTGTGTCCTCAGCCCCTCGTCCAAGAAGGACTCCAGTCATTGCACTAGGACCACCCCAAAGGCCTCATTTAACTCTTTAAAAGCCCATCTCCAAAGAGTCCCTTTCTGGAGTACAAGGGGTGAGGGCTTCATCATATGAATTTGAGGGGCACAGAGTTGGTCATAAGAGTGGAGGAACACCAGCCTGATGGGCCTGTTTGAAGGGGGCAGGAGCAGGGCACAGTGACAGTGCGCACAGCAGGCACCCCATGAATCTCTTCTGTGTCACCTTGAGGGCCGGTGGGGCTGTACCTCCCCAGCGTAGTCCTCAGCGGGTGAGGACCACGAGGAGGGAACCTGGAGGACTCCTGGGAATCCTTGCCTGCTGAACGCGGGCGGGAGCAGCCTCCCTCCCCAGGGCTTGCCAGACGCCGTGGTTCTCAGATGCGGACTCGCATCTGAATCCCTGGGAGGGCTTGTGCATCGTCCCCAGATTGCGAGTCGTTGGTCTTCGACGGGAGGATGGAGGAAGGGTATTTCCAATCAGCTCCCAGGGGCTGTTTTTGGTCCGACGACCACACAGCGGGAGAGTCCTGAGCCCTGGGTGTTCCTGGTACATCGGAGGCCAAGAATGAAGAAGGGGTGGAGAGGGAGAGAGTGTCCTGGGAAGAAATGGCTCGCACAGGCGCGCGGGGCTGCATTTCTAGGGCCAGCGTGATGACCCCAAGTTAGCTTTGCCCTCCGTCTTCACTGACTCCAAGGTCAGAGCCGGGACAAGCTTCCAAGCTCTTCTGCCCTGAGCTGTACGGCCTCGGCCTCTGCCTCCTCTTCTGACTCCCTCCCGTCCCCCACCTGGTCTGCTAAGTCGGCTGTGGTCACCCATGAGGAGGAAGGGTCCCCAGGGAGGAGCAGGCCCCTTTGCGAAGCAGCAGCTCCGACGGGAGGGGGTCAACGCTGGAGCCTCCGGAAATGTCAGCTTCCCCCACGGAGTCGCCTGGATGACGGGCAAGAAGAAGGCTTTTCTACTTCTCATTGAAGTAGGCTTTATGTGTCTAAAGATGTTTTATGGAAACAGAAATTGTACCTGATAAAGTGCCAGCATTAATCCATTTGATGTGTTTAAGGGAAGCATTTTCACAGCAACATATCACGTTAATGTAAGTCTGATGGATAAGAAATGGCAGAGGATGATTTAAAAAACTCTTTTTTTTTAACATGATGGAGAAAAAAGACTGACTTTCCATTTTATTTTTTCCTGTGAGTAAGTGTATCTCTGATCCTAACAGTATTTGCTGAAATAGAGTTTGGGGTAAAATCCAAAGGGAGTTTTCAGAGCGGGGCAATTTCTTTCTACATCTGCTTCACGGGCTCAGCCATCAGACCAGCAATTCAGTTCAGTAAACATTTATTGAACGCCTACTGTGTGTTGGGCATTACCCTGCAGTTGAAGGGAACACACAGATGGCAGTGATGGGAGGTAGTTGGACACCCCCTGCCCTCACTCCATGCCATTCCACCCACCCCACTCCAGTCTACTCTCAATGCCTGATTTGTCTTATTAAACAACTCATACTGGATCTCCCTGATGTCTCAGTGGTGAAAAACCCGCCTGCCAATGCAGGGGACGTGGGTTCAATCCCCAGTCCAGGAAGACTCCACATGCCAAGGGGCACCTAAGCCCGTGTGAGCAACTACTGAAGCCTGTGCTCCCCAGAGCTGGTGCTCCACACCCAGAGAGGCCACCGCAATATGAGGCCCTTGCACTGCAACTAGAGAGGAGCCCCGACTCACCACAACTAGAGGAAAGCTCGCACGGCAACGAAGGCCCCGCACAGCCAAAAAATAAAGAATTTCAAAAAACCTCATCCTGAGTGCCCTGTTCTACACTGTGCTCTGCAATAAGGAAGCACACCATCTATTCAACTTTCACTAAAATCTCAAAAAAAAAAAAAAAATGTGTTTTAAAGGTATGTCTCTCCCCAACAAGCCCCTGAACATCTTCCCCAAAGCACAGATTAAAGCACATTTTCAAAGGTGTCTCAGAAGCACATGCAAGTTGAAGAGCTCTCTGGCTTAGAATACACGGATGCACTGGTGTTCATCAAAGTATCAAGTCTCTTACTACTAATGGTAGTTAAAACCACACTTGTCAGACGATTGCCTTGTTTATTTTAAAAAGATATACTCGAGGGGATTCCACAGCCGTCTCTTTTGCTTGCCAGAGCTGAGGACACTGGTGGGAAGTCAAGAAGGAGACACTTTCATCACGAGCGGCCAGGGCCGCTGACCCCACCAGGACCGGGGTGTGTCCCAGACGGCGGTCCTCCACGTAGGACTTGTGATCAGATGCAAAAAGCAGGGCTGAGGCTTCGCCTAAAACGTTACCAAGAAGGGTGGTGGCAAAGAATCTGCCTGCCAACACAGGGGATACAGGTTCGCTACCCGGTCCGAGAAGATCCCACAAGCCAGGAGGAGAAACTAAACCCTCGGGCCACAGCTCCTGAGCCTGTGCTTGAGTGCCCGTGTGCCACAGCTGCTGAGGCCCGTTCAGCCTAGAGCTCGGGCGCAAGGAAGAGAAGCCCCCCAATGGGAAGCCCGCACAGGCAACGGGAGAAAAGCTCAAGCTGCAATGAAGAGAGCACAGCCAAAAATAAATCAGTACATAATTTAAAAAATAAAAGTATTTGGAAAAAAAGATTTTGGCAAGAAACATTGCAAAGCTGCCCACAGAGGGGAGAGGGAAGGCAGGCCAGCGGAGGGGACAGAGGGCGGGTGGACAGGAGGGGCAGGACGGGGAAGGTCGGGGGTGGGCAGTGGGGGTTGTGGCCCTGGGGAGCGGGGAACAGTGTTCCTTTCGCCTCCCTTCCGATCCCGCTCCAACCCGGCGGAAAGGCTCCTTCTGAAGACACAGCCCCCAGACATCGGGCTTCAGGAGTCTTCCCCCCGTAGTGGGGTTCCTGCATGCTCGATTCTCATGAGAGGCTGAGTTATTTTTGAATTAGCACAGGGTCTTTCGACAGTCACCAGACAGAAAGGATGTGCTTGGTTAAACAAGTGTGCCAATTCAGGCTTTCACTTTCTGGTGGCCCTTCAGGAGGACCTGGGGCCCCAGCCAGAGCCACTGTCTGCTGCGGGGTGTTTTGCAAAGAAAGACACGCCCGCCTGAAGACCCAGAAAGGAATGGCTGGACGAAGCTCTGTTCTCTGCTTTAGTGAATTTCACACCCCGCCCCTGGACGGCCCGTTTCTCTCTTCCTTCCTCTTCCTTCTCGCCTTTCAAGCCCTCTGTGAGTGGTTGCAGTGACTAGAAGGTCAGGCGACTGGGAACCCAGACCCTGACTTGGGGCATCCCTGTCTGCACTGTGTTGAGTCCAGGGGGAGCTGGCCTGAGACCCAGGGGGTGGGCCAGGTTCGGGGCTGGACCACGCGGCGGAAACGTGGGTGTGGTGGTCCAGGAGGCCCGTGGGCGAACACTGGCCTCGGGTCCTGAGACAGCAGCGGAGCAACGGGAGGGTCCAAGCAAGGGCCCACTTGAGTTTACATTTTAGGAAGTGCCTTCTGGTGGCATTTTGGATGACAGAGAGGGGAGCGTTTGGAGGCCAGGAGAGTTTTTTGAGATCTGCTAGAGATTTTATGGAGATGGCAATGGCAGCCACTTTCACTTTTTACTTTCATGCATTGGAGAAGGAAATGGCAACCCACTCCAGTGTTTTTGCCTAGAGAATCCCAGAGTAGGACACAGAGTCGGACACGACTGAAGCGGCTTAGAAACTGTATGGGCTTCCCAGGTGGTGCTAGTGGTAAAGAACCCGCCTACCAGTGCAGAGACTCAGATTCAATCCCTGGGTTGGGAAGATCCCCTGGAGAAGGGTATGGCAACCAACTCCAGTACTCTTGCCTGGAGAATCCCATGGACCGAGGAGCCTGGCGGGCTGCAGTCCAGGGGTCACAAAGAGTCGGACACGACTGAAGTTAACAGCATGCACGCACAGAGATTTTGTGTGCTGCCGGTCTCTGGAATGCTCTACTTTGAAACGTGATTTATTTGAGTTTGTTTATTCATTTTTGGCTCTGTGGGCCTTCCTTGCTGCCAGCGGGCTTTTCTCTAGTTGTGTCGAGCAGGGGCCGCTCTCTGGCTGTGGTGTGCGGGCTTCCAGGAAGCAGACCATGCAGGACCCACTTTGAGATGCCGTGACAAGGTCTCCAGCTCCCTCTCCACCCGCTCCTCTGCTTCTCGGAGCCTGGCTGGGAGGGAAGCAGGCTGCCATGCTTGGGAGGGGTCCTGTGGCGAGGCCCACGGTCAGGTCCCCAGGCACTGGAGAGAGCGGGGCCATGACCCACGGTCAGGTTGTGAGACGCTGCCGCTTGGGAGCAGGTCCTCCACGCCCTCCCCGCACCTTCAGACGCGTGCAATATTGCCTGGCTCCTAAACCGGCCCCCAGGGCTCCTCAGCTGAAGTCAGGGTTTGTGTGTGGAATGAATAGCTCCCGCAGAGCAGACCCCTCCCACCCACACGGAACCTCTGGCTTATACTTAGATAGTTGTCCATTTTGCAAAATGTGACCAGTCACAGAGCTGCTTCTGGGGTCCCTGCTGTCCCTGGAAGCAGCAGGTACTCATCTTTCGGGCCCAGGGTGGGTGGTGAAGAGGAAAATGCCTGACCCAGGGCTCTGGGGCAAGGAGAGTCTGGGCTCGAGCCTCAGGACGGCCTCTCACATAGGTTCAACCTCAGATATATCGCTTAACCTCTTGGAATCTCAGGGTCTTCATTTGCAAAGTGGGGATTCTTATGCTGCCCAGTGGGGCGGTTTCTAAGGGTGCAGGACGTGTGGGAGGTGTCAGATTCACGGACAGAGGGAAATAATGGCCGGGTGAGGTCGGAAATGCCCTTCCCAGGGTCAGGCTGGGAGAGCGTGGGCCGAAAAGTGCAGGCTCGTGTATCTTTCCAGTTTTGGTTTTCTCTGGATTTATGTGCAGGAGTGCGATTGCTGGGTCATATGGTAGTTTTAAATTTAGATACATGCACCCCAATGTTCAGAGAAGCACTATTTACACTAGTCAAAACATGGAAGCAACCTCAATGTCCACTGACAGATGAATGGATAAGGAAGATGTGGTACGTGTATACAGTGGAACACTACTCAGCCGTGAAAAGAACAAATATTTCCATTTGCAGCCACATGGGTAGATCTAGAGAATGCATACTAAGTGAAGTAAGTCAGACAGAGGCATGTATCATGTTACGTTACTTACACATGGAATCTAAAAAAAAGATACAGATGAACTTACTCACAAAACAGAAATAGAGTCACAGATGTAGGAAACAGACTTATGGTTACCAAAGGTGAAGGGAGGAGGAGGGATAAATTAGGAGTTTGGGATTAACACACACACTATTAAAAGTAAAGTCGGTAATCAACAAGGATCTACTGTATAGCACAGGGAACTATACTCAGTATCTTGTAATAACGTATCTATATGGGAATAGGATCTAAAAAAGAATGGGTATGTGTAAGTGTGTAACCGAATCCCTTTGCTATACACCTGAAACTAACACAGCATTGTAAATTGACTTCAATAAAAAAGAATAGTACATTTTTAAAAAGTCCAGACTCACTAAAAGGCTGTGGGGAAAATACCCAGCCCAGTCCAGTGTGAGCCTGAAGGGTTAAGGTCTGGATACAGCAGTGAGTCCTGAATATTTAGTCCTGAATATTCATTGGAAGGACTGATGTTGAAGCTGAAACTCCAATACTTTGGCCACGTGATGCAAAGAGAAGACTCATTTGAAAAGACCCTGATGCTGGGAAAGATTGAAGGCAGGAGGAGAAGGGGACGACAGAGGATGAGATGGTTGGATGGCATCACCAACTCAATGGACATGAGTTTGGGTAAACTCCGGGAGTTGGCGAAGGACGGGGAGGCCTGATGTGCTGCGGTCCATGGGGTCGCAATGAGTCCGACACGACTGAGCAACTGAACTGAGCTGAACAGCAGTGGGGGCAGAGGTGAGGGCAGGCGGGGAGGTGAGCCCGCTTGGGTCCTGTGAGCAGGCAGCCCGTCCTAGGCTCAGCGGCTCCTCCTCCCAGAGTCAAGGGAGAAGCTCAGAGACACTGGTCTGGGGTCGCTCAGTGGGAGCTGTTGCCTCTGATTTAAATCAAGGAAGAGCCCCTGGAGGAGGGGGTTCATGAGCCATGCGATGCTAATAAAGTCCATTGTTGCGTTTTGTTTTCCACATTAGAGTCCCTCTAGGTCTGGAGTACTTTCTCTCCCAAGAATTACACATCGTGCCCCAGTGTATCCAAATTTCTGCCAATACCTTGGGCAGAGGGGTCTGGAAGCAGAGACGGTAGAATTTTCTGGGCCAGGATTCAGGTGGAAAGACCAGCTTCAGTTTAGGGAGAGGCTGACCGCATACCATAACCAGAATCTTCTTTGAATTTTTCATTCCACTTAAAGTGCTCTCCAGCTTCCTGAGTTACCCTCTGTTTTAATGGTCAGAGCTCTTTTGCAAATGAAAGAGAAAGGAGGGGAAAAAAAAAACCATGACCCGATGAACTAAACCTTGAGAGAATGGGAGCCACGTGGTGCCGCTGATTCGCTTCTGCCAAATTCCCTGCAGAAACGATTCCAGAAAACTCCAGCTCCCTCTGACAAGTGCCTGGCTGTCCGGGAGCCAAGGAGGAAAAGAGGGTCCAGATGAGACACGCTGGCGGGGAGCCCTGGCTGGTTGGGCAGAACCGATTTCCCCAGGGCACACTGGGTGATTCAAAGGCTGGCCGGGAAGACAGCTGTTCCGGAGCTCCTGGATTACTCATCATTCTGCCCTGACTCAGTGGGCTGGACCCACTTCAGGCAGAGAGGCGCAGGGTGAACCCACGGAGCTGGTCGCCCACCCCTGGGCAAACTGAGATCCAGACCTACACAGCAAGACTGCGGAATCCGGGTGTTTGTCCTCAGGGCAGAAGGCGTCTGAAGCTGGTGAGGCTGGTGCTAGCCGTCCCTCTTCCCCCAAGGCTGAGTCGAGGAGCGGCACAGGCGCCCCAGTGACTGACTGGCACCCGAAAGGATGCTCTGGATTGCACAGTGGGGGTCTTTCCGGGTAGGGAGTAAGTGCAGCCTGGCTCTATGGGTGACTAAGGGTGACAGAGAGAGTCTTTAGTCTTAAGCTACACCACTCTGGTGGGCTTCGAAGGTGAAGCAGTTGTGAAGAATCTGCCCATAATGCAGGAGACGTGGGTTCGATCTCTGGGTTGGGAAGATCCCCTGGAGGAGGGCATGGCAATCCACTCCAGTATTCCTGCCTGGAGAATCCCCTGGACAGAGGAGCCTGGTGGGCTACAGTCCATGGGATCACAAGAGTCAGACACGACTGAGTACACACACACACACCATCCAGTAGACACCAGACGCAGTACGACTGAGCTCTTGAAATACGGATAACCTAAATTGAGACGTATGAAATACTCGCCAGATTTCAAAGACTTTATGTGAAAAGACGTGTAAAGTCTCTTATAATTATTTACCTTGATACGTGTTGAAATGATAAAATTTGGGGTATACTGGATTAAATAAGATAATTATTAAGAATAGCTTTAGTTTTCTTCTTTTTTTCCCCAAAAAAGTTCGCTACTAACATGGATGGACCTGGAGACTTTCACACTAAAGTGAAGAAAGTCAGAGAAAGACAAGTATTATCTGCTATCACTTCTGTGTGGAATCTAGAAAACTGGTACAAATGAACTTACTTACAGAATAGGAATAGCCTCAAGGCCTACAAGACAAACGCATGGTTACCAAAGGGGAAAGAAGGAGAGGAATACGTCAGGAGTCTGGGACTGACGTATACACACTGCTGTGTTTAAAACGGTTAACCAGCAAGGACCTGCTGTCCAGCACAGGGAACTCTGCTCAGCACTCTGTGATGAGCTAAATGAGAAAAGAATGTGAAAAGGAGTGCATATATGCGGATGTATAACAGTCACTTTGTTGCACGCCTGAAACCAGTGCAACATTGCAAGTCAATTACGCTCCAAAATAAAAACTTAAGGACTTCCCTGGTGGCCCAGTGGCTAAGCGTCCGCCTGCCAAGGCAGGCAGCAAGGGCACGTGTCTGGAGGGTCCCACCCGCCACAGGGCAGCGAAGCCCGGACGCACAGCTCCTGAGCCCACACGCCTAGAGCGCGTGCTCGGCAACAAGCAGCGAGATGCCCACACAACACAACCAGTCTGCTCACCGCAGCTGGAGAAAGCCCGCCTGCAGCAGGAACACCCAGCCCAGCCAAAATTACAAAATTTTAAATCTATATAAAATAAAGAATTTTAACGTTGCTACTAGAAAAGTTAGAATTCCATCTGTGACTCGTCCTTGTGGCTCACGCTTTGTTTCCTGGGACAGCACTGCTTTACCTCTACTCGAGTCTCACCTCCTCTAAGGCAGAGAGTTCACGAACAGGGCTGGATCCGGACTGCTGGAATCCTAGACCCGCCGCCGCCTGGCTGGGAGACTCGGCTCAGTTACGTAAACCCCCCGAGATTCAGTTTTCCCATGTCTAGGATGAAGGCTTAAAGTAGCACAGGGCAGGTGAAACTCAGGTAAGAAGATGGACTCAGAATACAGACAGGGTTTGGCACACCTAGGTTTTTAAGACATACTTGGTTTCCTTATGAACTGTTCTTAAACGTTTCTCACCAAAGAGGCAGACAGGAGAGGTGGCGGTATGGACTCATGTTCTTGCCACCCACCTTCAACCACTGGCCCTTCTGTATTAACCAGGAAGAAGAAGCTCCCCTTTCACGTGGATTTCACTTGCAAATTTGGAGACTGGGGGTCAGAGACGCCCTCTGACTTTCTCAGTGAATCAGGATATGTCAGGCAACTCCGAATGAGAGCCGTGGGTTCTGCCCGGAAACTGGAAACTGCGGGTACAGGGAGCCGCGTATCTGACTTGGCATCAGGAGACCTGGGTCTGAACTCTGTCCTTTGATCCTAGCGAGATGTCTTAACCGCCCTGGGCCTCTGGCTCCTCAGCTGTGCGGCAGGCCCCCTGGGAACCCTTCCAGGTCTTTACATCCTTGGAGGGACCACAAGCTTTTCAGGAGCATCTACTGGGTGCCCGACACTGCGGGAACGCCAGGGGTTCCAGGAGGGCTTCCAGCCCGACAGGGAAGACAGGCTGCAGTTCGTCACGCAGGTTCATTTGTGTGCCGTTTTTTTTTTAAGCACACAAAAGATGGAAAAGAAAAATGTGGCAAGCCAGGTAGGGGCGTACCAGGGGGTCCGAACCAAGTCAGAAGGAGAGCAGGTTTTTCCAGGGATAAGTCTTAGCCTGAGATTCTAGGCGACTAGAAAGAGGAAAGGCCTTGCAGGCAGAGAGAGTAGAAAGAGCCAGAGACAGAGAAAGTCCAGGCGGACAGGGCACGTGGAGTGTGTATGTATGTGTGTGCGCACGAGTGTGTGCGTGAGTGTGCGTGTGTGCGACGTGTGTGCATGTCTGTGCACGTGTGTGCATGCATGTGTGCACGTGTGTGCACGGGTGCATGTGTGTGTGTGTGTGTAGCAGTGGTGGTGGTTGATTTTACAAGACAGCTTGGCTCTGCTCTGGGGCCCTGACGTTTGGCCAAGCACTGGTCTAGATGTCGCTTATGGACGGGGTTGACTCTGGCTCTCAGCAGCCTTGTGTGAAGCAGATGACTCTTCCCCCCGTGGGTGGGCCTCACCCAATCAGTTGAAGGCCTCTAGAGCAATACCTGAGGTTTCTCGGAGAAGAAAGAATTCTTCCTCAAGACTGCGACGTAGAGATCCTGCCTGAGGGACTTCCCTGGAGGTGCAGTGGCTAGGACGCCGGGCTCCCAGTGCATGGGGCCTGGGCTTGATGCCTGATCAGGGAACGAGAGCCTGCAGCTACAATCTGGGCAGCTGGATAAATGATTAAAAAACAGCCTGCCTGCCCACCTGGGTTTCCAGCCCTACAGATTTTGGACTTACCTGTCAACCCATAGTCACCTGAAAAAGATTCCTTAAGATCTCTCTCTGGATGATAATCTTTTTTAATTTATTTTTTTATTGAATGATAATTGCTTTACAGAACTGTGCTGTTTTCTGTCAAACCTCAACATGAATCAGCCACAGGTGACACATATCCCCTCCCTCTTGAACCTCCCCCCCATCTCCCTCCCCATCTCACCCCTCTAGGTTGATACATAGCCCCTGTTTGAGTTTCCTGAGCCATACAGCAAATCCCCATTGGCTCTCCATTTGACATACGGTAATGTAAGTTTCCACGTTACTGTTTGTTTCCGTACATCTCACCCTCTCCTCCCCTCTCCCCATGTCCATAAGTCTGTTCTCTACGTCTGGATGATAATTTTAATAATGCATTTGCTTCCCATAGCTGATAACCCAAAGAACCATACACTGTGTGGCTTTAAACATTAATTTATTCTCTCCCCGTTCTTGAGGCTGGAAGTCCAAAACCAAGGTGCTGACAGGGCCGCGCCTGCTGTGAAGGCTTTAGAGCAGAATCCGATGCACGCTCTCGTCTTAGTTTCTGAAACTGCTTGCCAGCGTGCTTGGCTCGTGTCCACATCGCCGCTCTCTCATCATATGGCATTCTCCCTGTGTGTCTGTCCGTGTCTCTCCTCTGCTTGTAAGGATACCAGTCAAAGGGGATTAGGGTCCACTCTAGCCAGCATCTCAGTCTGATGACATCTACAAAGACTGAACTTCCAAATAAGGTCACATTCACAGGCCTTAGGGGTTAAGACTTGAACATTTCTTTTGGGTGTACATGATTTAACACACAAGAAGGTGTATCAACTTCTTAGGTAAAACTGTGCCCTGTATTAGGGACACTGGCTTCCCTGGGGGCTCAGATGGTAAAGAATCGGCCTGCAGTGTGAGAGACCTAGGTTGGATCCCTGGGTCAGGAAGATCCCCTGGAGAAGGGATAGGCTACCCACTCCGGGATTCTTGCCTGGAAAACTCCATGGACAGAGGAGCCTGGCGGGCTGCAGTCCATGAGGGCTGCAAGGAGTCTGACGTGACTTAGAGCCTGAGCATGTATCGCACATGCTCACTAGCTCTGATTTACAGCGAGGAAACTTGGAGAAGTAACCTGGCCCCCCAGAGAGGAAGTGGTGGGACCGGGGCGTGAACACAGCGCTTGACATTTGACATGCTGCCCGTGTCTCCATCCCCGAGGGCTCTTCCGGTGGCTGCTGAGCCGGATCCGCTCTGCAGGGACCACCGTCAGGAGGTGGAGTCTGGATACTTCTGGCAGACTCTCACTTTCAAGTCCACCCTCACCCCCACTTTCTTAGACCAGGTTGCATCACACGCTTGTGCTAGCCACTCCTACATGCTAATGCAAGAGTTTAACATGCTTTCCTATTTTTCTCCTATTTGTTCAACTAGTTCAAGATGGTTAAATGCAAAACACTGCATGTTTCCACTTGAAATTCACTTATGACAGTTGCCATCACTATAGTTACAGACAATCCTGTGTGTAGATACGCTCACTCATGAGAAAGGATTTTCCTTTGTGTTTCTGGATGTGTTGTCTGTTCTTATTTTTACCTGGTTAAATCTGTCATTTAACAACCTACATTTCTAGCTATATTTTAAAGGAATAACAGGAAGTTGGAGAGTGTCTAGCCTCCCAGTGCTTGGATTAGGTTATGGGTAACCACACAACTGGGGATTTTACACAGAAAGGTGTATCAGCTGATGGCTTCCCTGGCGGTCCAGTGCTTGAGACTCCGCCTGCCGATGCGGGTTGGATCCCTGGCCCGGGAAGATCTCACATGCTGAGGAAGGACTAGACCCACACTCTCCAGCTACTGACGCCTCCAGCCCGTGCTCTGCAACAAGGGAAGCCACTCCCCGAGAAGCTGCGTCCCGCAGCTGGATAGCAGCCCCCCTCCCCGTCCCCTGCCATCACAGAGAAAGCCCACGCACTGCGATGGAGACCCAGTGCAGCCACAAACAGATACATAGTTTAAAAAAGTATATCAGCCTAGACAATAATCCTCTATACATGGCTTGAGAATACTGGGAAATCGGTGTGACACGATTTTTTAAGCTCACAGAATTATCTTTTCAAGCCCACTCAGGCTCAACAAATCTTGGACTCCTCAAACTGTCCTGCCACCCACAATAAAGGGGGATGGAAGAACCTGGTTTGGTGCCATTTATCAATAACTTCTCTCTGGACTAACTCTGGCAGTCCAATGGTGAAGACTGCCTTCCGATGCAAGGGGTGGAAACATGATTGAATTTGTGACCTCGAGGCCAAAAAACCAAAACATAAAACAGAAGCAATACTGTAATAAATTCAGTAAAGATTTCAAAAAATAATAGATCAATTTTAAAGATTCTCCTGGTTCTATAAGACCAAGAGTCCTTCATCCCATGATTGTATGTTATATAACATATAATTCCATACTGGCTAAATATGGGTTTCATACAGATTAATTATCATTTTATTTTTAATTTTAGTTTTTGGCCCCGATGCTCAGCATGTGGGATTTTAGTTTCCTAACCAAGGATTGAATTGGAAGCACTGTCTTAACCACTGGACCACCAGGGAGGTCCCTGATACAGGTTAGTTGTTGATTACCGGCTTAAATCGTGGGTAGTGGGTTATCTGAAAAGCCCCAGGTTTGAAACCCTTCCCAGATAAGGACTGCCTTTGAAAGCCATGACAGTCCTGTTGAAAATAAAGTGTCCAGGCATCTAAATGACATGAAGGGCTTCCTACAAACATCAGGAAAGATCATTGGATGAACTCAATCCAGAGGAGAAGTTACGCATCACAACTGCTGCTAAGTTCCCAGCCAAGCAAGCAAGGTCTTCACGCCCTTCACAAATCTGATCATGTTTCCACAGGGCTCTGAATGAAAGTTACTACTAAAATGTAAGCTGTGTACTTTTCCTTGCCAATTGTGTTGCAAAGCAAACCAAAGACTAATCAGTTTCTTCCCTCAACCAAATGCATTTAATATCTCATTAGCTTTGGAAGGTTTCACAGCAAATTGGCATAAATGAACACTCTAGAAAGAGCATTATTGTCTTTCTGTCTAAATAGCTACTGACAGTCTTTGTGCTTTTTTCCTTTCTGTTTGGACAGTGCACTCTGCAAAGCAGATTTATAAAAAGAGAGCGTGAGGCATGATTTGTCCCCTGTTTCTCTCTGTCTCATGGCTGAGATAGACACACGGGCAGTCAGACAACTGCACTCCCTCCACTTCTCTGACTTCAGTGGGACTGTGGAAAATCAACTTGAAATATTTTCAAGAAACTTTTTGCTCCTTTACCTACAGGGAAAGGAGGTAAGCTTCGTTGTACCTATTCATCCCAACCCCTTGGCTCCTCTCTGTGATTGTCAGGTGAACACGAATTGCTCAGCAATCGTTCATGCACACACAGCCATCCCAAAGTAAAACTCCAGTGGAGAGCTCTCCACTTGGGTGCGTCCTCCAGTGGAGGGATACTGATACGTTTTAAGAAAATGCATTAACTGGAGAAGGGGTGAAGGACAGGGAGCCCTCCTTCACTGCTGGGGGCATTAGAAACTGGTGCAGCTGCTGTGGAGAACGACCCAGAGGCTCCTCAAAAAACCAAAAATGGAATTACCGCATGGTCCAGCAAGCCCACTCCTGGGCACGTATCAGGAGAAAACTGTAGTTTAAAAAGGTCCATGCACCCCAGCGTTCACAGCAGCACAATTCACAGAAGCCAAGACATGGAAACCAACAATCCGTCAATACAATTAAAAAAAGAAGACGCCAAAAAGTCAGGCTCTTCCCCGAAGAAGAGCTAAGTGAGAAGTAAGAAATCTCGAGATAGAGCTGGAAGAGAGCAAAGGCTTCTGGGGTGCAGCGAACCCGGCTTTATCCTCATCCTGGTCTCTAGAGAGAATCATCACAGATTCGGGAACCACTGGCAAATCTGACGGACCAGCCCCATGTCATTGAGGTAGGTGGTTTCTCCATCTTCATTCAACTCACATGTGTTTATCAGGCTTTAACACACCTGGGTCATCATGTCTGTTGTTCTAAGTCTTTAGAAAAAAACTCACTGATGATCTGAGTCATACGTTGCAGCAAACCATGACTCAGGAAGAAGAGGCGGCTGAGGAGGGCGGCCTCTCTGGAAGGCGGATGTAAGAACTTCAGCTGGAAGCACGTTGCCGTGGCTGTAAAGCTAGATGACACCATCTTTTATGACATCCAAGGCCTATTAGTTCAAAGTTCACAAGATAAATTTCCACTCAGATTTGGAGCCAGAAACATTCTATCCCTCCAAGTAAACTTGTTTGCTTTCTATTCAAGCAGAAAGGAAACTGTTTGCAACGTAACGCTGAGTTTAGTCGAAGGCAGTAATAAACCAGTCCAGTTGTTTGGCAATACTCATTTTCTCTTCACGTCAATCAATTTGGTTTCTGGTTTTTCTATCCTACCACTGTGTAGCTTAATAAGCTATCTTGGTTTGGGAGGCATTCAAAACATCATTCCAAGTGAAACATTGAGTTAGCTGCTACACTTTGGATCTTACACCCCAAAACTGATGATACCAGTTTCCGGGAAGGATTTGGCACAGCCATCGTGTCCGACTCTTTGTGGCTCTACGGACTGTAGCCCGCCAGGCTCCTCTGTCCATGGGACTCTCCCGGTGAGGACACTGGGGTGGGTTGCTGTGCCCTCCTCCAAGGGATCGTCCTGACCCAGTGATGGAACCTGCATCTCTTGTGTCCCCTCTCATTCTTTGCTGGTGGGAATGCAAAATGGCCTGGTCACCTTGGAGAAGAGAGTGACAGGTTCTTGCAAAGCTAAGCACTGCTGTATGACCAGCAGTCATGCTTCTAGGTATTCACTCAACTGATATGAACACTTACATCCACATGACAACCTGCATGTGAATGCTTATAGACTCTTTATTCATAATTTCCAAGAAGTGGAAATAACCAAGGTGCCCTTCAATAGGTAAATGGACGTGTGAGCTGTGGGACATCCATATACAGTGGAATATTATACAGTGATAAAAAGAAATGAGGTCTTAAGCCGCAGGAAGGCAGGCATGAATCTCAAATACATATTGCTAAGGGAAAGAAGCCAGTTTGAAAAGGGTACATAATGGTTCCAATTATATGAAATTCTGGAAAAGGTGAAAACAGAGACAGTGAAAAGATCAGAGGTTGCCAGGGGTCAAGGGGAGGGGAGGAGGATAAAATGGGTGGAGCACAGGGGGTTTTTAGGGAAGTGAACCCAATCCGTAAGACGCTGTAGTGGTGCACGCGTGGCGCCATACGTCTGTCATGACCCACAGAGCTTTACAGCAAAAATAGGGAACCTTAATGTATGGTGCCAACGCAAAACCAATCATCTAGGAAGCTATGAAAAATCCCAGGATGGATTCAGAATGTGACAAAACAAACTGTATCACAAATATATGCAGAAGTTTGCTGAAGGCGTAAGGACAAGTGCGGACCTAAGTAACGTTGGAAATGAGTGGGATCTGCAGGATGAAAGGCAGAAGGAGCTTCTGCGGACATTGTCCTCCAGGTGAGACAGCCTCCTGCAGGGCACGGGCCAACCATTCTGACACTGCAGCGTAGGCACAGTGGGATTGGACAATGCCCCGTCACTCCGCGGGAAATAGACGGGGAAACAGTGGAAACAGTGGCAGACTTTATTTTGGGGGGGCTCCAAAATCACTGCAGATGGTGATTGCAGCCATGAAATTAAAAGACACTTACTCCTTGGAAGGAAAGTTATGACCAACCTAGACAGCATATTCAAAAGCAGAGACATCACTTTGCCAACAAAGGTCCGTCTAGTCAAGGGTATGGTTTTTCCTGTGGTCATGTATGGATGTGAGAGTTGGACTGTGAAGAAAGCTGAGCACAGAAGAATTGACGCTTTTGAACTGTGGGTTTGGAGAAGACTCTTGAGAGTCCCTTGGACTGCAAGGAGATCCAACCAGTCCTTTCTAAAGCAGATCAGTCCTGGGTGTTCATTGGAAGGACTGATGCTAAAGCTGAAACTCCAGTACTTTGGTCACCTCATGCGAAGAGTTGACTCATTGGAAAAGACCCTGATGCTGGGAGGGATTGGGGGCAGGAGGAGAAGGGGATGACAGAGGATGAGATGGCTGGATGGCATCACGGACTCGATGGACGTGAGTCTGAGTGAACTCCGGGAGTTGGTGATGGACAGGGAGGCCTGGCGTGCTGCGATTCACACAGAGTTGGACGGGACTGAGCGACTGACCTGAACTGACTGATAAAAAGGTGGTGGACGGGGACTTTCCTGGTGGTCCAATGACTAGGACTCCACACTCCCAGTGCAGGGGACCTGCATCTGATCCCTCGTTAGGGACCTCGATACCACGTGATCCCGTGTGCAGTAACTAATACGTTGCGAAGCCCAATAAATTAAAAAACCAATTTTTTTTTAAAGGCTGGTGGACAGAGGATGACACTGTGAGGGTGAGTTCGGGATGGCCCCTGGGGTAGTGAGTTAGAGGTGGAGACATCAGTGTGGA
Organism: Oryx dammah; assembly: GCF_014754425.2. Classification (NCBI taxonomy): domain Eukaryota; kingdom Metazoa; phylum Chordata; class Mammalia; order Artiodactyla; family Bovidae; genus Oryx; species Oryx dammah. Next base: position 40,822,386 of record NW_024070191.1, read on the forward strand.
CTCATGCTTAGCTTAGTATACATACAGCTAGTCACATATAGAAACATTTAGAAGTATGACTACATACACAGGTTAGTGTGCATACATTTCCTTCCTCTGTCAGCTGAGAGCATCTAGAAGCAAAGACACCCCAACAGGAACAAGCACACCCAATGCCCAGATATTGGTTTCTAATGCCATTCCAAAAGGAACCAGAGCCCCTGGAGAAATGGCGGATTCTAGGCCTGGAGCAGGGAATATACAAAATGAGTCTGGAGCACTGTGAATGTCAGAAAGCAAGGAAGTGTCAAAACAAAAAGCAATTCCACAAGGATGAGAGCACGTCAAAGGGACACAGGAGATAACTGGAGAAGTCCCCAAGAGCCGAACCTGGCAGGATTTGAGCAAATACTGACAACAGCCGCTCCAAACCCCCAAACAAAGAAATAACACCCCCCCCCGCCCCCCGCCAAGACTAATATTTGACTGTAATCCGAAAGATAAAGTAAGTAGCCATGAGCCTGTCCTGGAATGAATGACTGAATATGTAAATAAACCGGAGAGAATAGATAACTCTATCATGCAGGAGGGGCCTGGAGATCTATGTCAGTGCTCTGCCCTCAAGGTCATGAGCATAGCTCTACTCCTTAAGTGTGGGTTGCGCAGAGTGACTTTCTTCCAAAAAGTACAGTGTGGAGAGGGGAGGAAAGGATAGTCACAGGGGAGACAGGTCGCGAACAGGACCTAAGCCAGGCGTCAGGTGACAAGCGTGCCGTGCTGAGGCTGCGTCCCTTGATATGACGAGATAAGAGCAGCCCCTCACTTCTGCCGTCTCCACGCCCCAGACCCATAACCCACATCCGATCATGAGAAAAGCATCAGACGAGTCCAATCAAAGGGCATTCTAGAACACCCGACCTAACACCCCTCGAAACTGTCAAGGTCACGAACATCAAAGAAACCCTGAGAAACTGTCACAGCCAAGAGGAGCCTGAGGAGATGGGGTAGCAACATGGGGCAGAGAAAGGGAAATTTGAGTCGAGTGTGAACTGGGAGTTTGCTGGTAGCAGATGTAAACTACTACGAACAAAGAATGAATAAACCAAAACCTCCTGTTGCACAGGACAGGGAACTCCGTTCAACACCCTGTGATAAACCGTACTGAGAAAGAATATGCAAAGAGTACATGTATGTGTATGTATTTATATATAACCGGATCACTTTGCTGTACACCAGAAACGAACACAACTTTGTGAATCAACTATACTTAACAAAAAACAAACTCATGCTGGATAAGCAAACATAGCTGATGGTCTGCTCAGCCCGGGGCTCCTCAGTCAGAGGCCGCTGAGAAAGAGCCCTCCAAGCCTCAAATTATTTCTTTAAAGTGCAGGAAGATGGGTTGAAGGTGGGATGGGGGTTGATGTAAGCCTGAGCTGTCCATTGCAAACCACTTGCCACCCAGATGTGTGGCTATTGACATTTAAAGGAAAACTGAATGAAAGTCTGACTTGGTGAGTTACACAAGGCATGTTCTAAGGACTTACCAGCCTTTTCCACCATCATAAAAAGTTCCACTAGACAGTGCTGCTAACCAGAAAGGCTCTATTGCAAAATTTGTGTACAAAGTGTATATACATACTTAAACACACACACACACATATATATTTGGGGGGGGTTGGGGGGCTGTTCCTGAACCAGGGATTGAACCCACACCCTCTGTAGCAGAAGCACAGAGTCTTAACCGAATGTCCTGTTATCAGGATGTAGTTGTGATGATATTTAGGGGCCAAAGTGGACGTGCCTACAACTTACTCTCAAATAATTCAGGAAAAAAATATTTATGTGCATGCAATGAGAACGCAAATGTGGCAGCATGCTAACAACTGGGAGATCTGGGTACATTTCTTAACAATTATTTCAGAAGTCAGTTTAAAAAGTAAATAAAAAACCCAATCAATCAAGCAAACAAAAAGCTCCAGGGAAGTGGGTAAATTTATCAGGGTGACTCTTCTGAAACACAAGGAGTGGGTGAACAGAGGTCCTCAGCCGTGGGAGCAGGGCCGCCCTCTGGCACGCTTCGGAGGGTTTACCTGGACGGGGACTCCGTCACCCAGCCTCGGGTAGGGGAGCTTCAGGGCCTCTCCCTCCCTGGCGGTGCCCTCTGCACACTCCCTGGGCTGGATGTCACCGATGCCAGGGAGTCCCACCCCTGGTCTTTGCAGGTCAGGGATGCCTGGCTGTCGGCTCCCTCCTCTGAGCTTCCCGGCTCAGCATTCCACTTGGAATCGCTTTCATGACTGCTCCTGTCCTCAGCTGCCGCCTGGATTGTTTTTATACGTGAAAACAGGGCGGTTCCCCAGGAGGCGTTCTTGGTAGCAAGGTGCCACCAGGTTCCCATGAAGGGTCACTGCCCTAAGGGCTGGGGACACTGCTTCGCATGCGCCTCGCCACGCACCTGCGCGTGGGCTCACTCGCTCAGTCGTCCCCCACTCTTTGCCACCTATGGGCTGTAGCCCACCAGGCTCCTCTGTCCGTGGGATTGCCCAGGCAAGGACCCTGGAGTGGGCTGCCATGCCCTCCTCCAGGGGACCTTCTCCCAACCCAGGCATTGAACCCATGTCTCCTATGGCCCCTGCATCGGCAGGCGGATTCTTTATCACTCCGCATCCCTGGGAAGCCCTCGCTATGTACAGCTGCACTTAAATGCACACGTGTGGTGATGACCTTCGGAGATTCAAATCAGCGTAGTTGCCCTTCTTCCCCTCTTTCTATTGTTCTCCCGACAACACTTTTTCCCTTCTTCCTCCCCCTACTCACCTCTCCTGTGGCCACACAGCCCCCAGCCTCCTCTGGGCTTGGGAGTCGGGGGGAGAGGGTCCGTGGTCCCCAAATCCCCTCCGCTGGTTTTCTACACCTGATTTTTCTTAGAAGAGCACTTTCTTGTTATCCCCTGACTTTTAAAAAAATTTTTAGTTGGAGAATAATTGCTTTACAATGTTATTAATATGTTAGTCTCTGCCGTGCAACAGTGTGAATCAGTCATAACCGTACATCGATCGCCTCCCTTGCACGCCCCTCTAGGTCACGACAGAGCTCTCTACACATGGCTGTGTTTATATGTCAATGCTTCTGTCTCAGTTCGTCCCACCTTCTCCTTCCCCCGCTGCATTCACAAGCCTGTTCTCTGTGTCTACATTATATCTACATCTCCCTTCCTTCCTTGCAAATAGGTTCATCTGTACCGTTTTTTTAAACTCCATGTATATGCGTTAATGATACTTGCTTTTTTCTCTTTCTGACTTACTTCACTCTATATGACAGACTCTAGGTTCATCCACCTCACTACTAGTGATTCAAATTCGTTCCTTTTACTGGCTGAGTAATATTCCATTGGATGTATGTACACAGCTTGTTGCTTCCCTTTGGTCCGTGGCAGGGTCCTGGGTGTTGCGGCAGTCATAGATCCTGCATGGTGTTTAGGTGAAATGCAGCAAACCTTTCTGTGAGCCTACTTTGGGGTCCAGACTCTGCTGGGTGCTGCTGATACAACATCATCAGGAAGACCTTGTCTCTGATGAGTTCCTGGAGCAAAACCCCAAAATGTGCTAAGTGCAATGCCAGGGTGAACCAGGCACGGTGGAGAAGCCTGATCTCATCTGGCGGCAGGGAGAAATGGGGGAGGGGGAACCTCACCTTCTTCACCACCCCATCCTCTCTGTCTTAGTACAATTTCTAACATCATAATCTAACACCTTTTAAAAATTGAAGTATAGTTAATTTACAACTCTGTGATAGCTGCTAGTGATTTAGCTGTTTATAAACACACACATGTATATATAGTTTATTTCTTAATTTTACTTTATTGAAGAATAGTTAATCTACAATGTTATTTTCTGTTGCATAGCAAAATAATTCAGTTATACATATTTATATTTGCATTCTCTTTCATATTCTTTCCTGTTATGGTTTATCACCAGATATTAAATATAGTTCCCTGCGGTGCACAGTAGAAGCTTGTTGTTTATCCACCCTATGTACAACAATTGAGAAGCAGTAGTTTATTTAATTTGATTTATTGAAGTACAGTTGACTTACAATGTTGTTTTAATTTTTGCTGTACAGCAAAGTGATTCAATTATCCGTTTATATGTTCCTTTTCAGATTCTTTCCCACTATCGGTGACAGATGATCGATGCCCGTTATCGACACTGCATAGGTCTTGTTGAGCCTATTCTGTATGTAGTGGTCTGTTTATTGTCAATCCCACACTATGAATTTATCCCCTTCCCCTCACTTTTCCCCTTTGATAAATTTGTCTATGTCCGTGAGTCGATTTCTGTACTGATGTAATTCCTCCTTAAACTTTTATCTCACACTTAAACCCCTATTAGACTCTCCAGCTCCCAAATCTGCCACCTCTCCCAACTAAAGGCAGTTTCAAGTTCAACCAATTCGAGCTGAAATGAAAGTGTCTTAGACAGGATCGGGTCTGCTCCCCAAAGCTCCTCTTTGTGCGGAGAGAAGCAGCTTGTGGCTCCAGCTCTCCCCTGAGTGACCCACTCTTGTCTTTTCAAAGCAGTCCCCCTCGTTTTCAGAGTTTTCTGTTAACCCACTCGCAGGCTTTGAGGATGTGGATAGTCCAGCACTGCTTTCCCATGTGTTGGAGAAGCCCCTTTTGGGGCATCCCTGGTGGTCCAGGGCTTAAGACTCTGTGCTACCAAAGCAAGAGCAGGTTCGATCCCTGACCTGGGAACCGGGGTCCCTTATGCAGTGTGGTGTGGCTGAAAGAAAAAGAGAAGCCCCTTTCGTGGACATCGGATCAAGCATTCAAGTTTAGGACTCACACTTCCCATAGCATCTCAGCCAGGGGCAGCTTGATGGTCTGGGGAAGCCGCAGCAGCTTCACAGGCCCAGCCCCTGGGGCCCAGATGAGCCGTATTCTAGGCTTCACGTCCTCTTAGCAGTGTTTCCAAAAACACCCTCAGACCCTCCAACACTTGGCCTCTTCACAGGAGGGGAATTCCGAAAGAAAAGAGATAGGCATCTTAACCTATGGCGGTTAAAACACTGTTGCTTTTGTAGAACTGGAAAACACAATCCTGCGGATACTGACTGAAGCCCTTCCAGGGGCCCCCAGGGCCAGAGGAGGCCTCCTTCCAAGGTGATGCTGCGTATGAATCAGACATAGCAGCTGTGGGGCAGAGAGTGGGAAGCAAGCTCTGTGGGTCACCCGCTGCAGCTACATGGAAAGCCAGCCCTGCCTCACGTCAGGAGGGACCCTAGCTGTGACGGCCAGGATCTCATGGACCGAGAGATGGCGGCCGGCCTGGACGGCCTCCTGGTGAATCCTCCTCTGCCCACATCAGCATACTTGGAATGAGTCACTCATCACTGAACGTTTCCTTTGATTTCAGGCCCTCTCTCGGAGGGCCTTCCTGGGACCCGGCTTCTCACCAGGACCTATTTATTCATGAATCCTGTTACTTACAGCTAACTGGAAGCCAAAACTTTTCTACGTACACAAGCTCATGCTAGGCTGACCAACCATCCAGCTTTGCCCGGCACATCCCAGTTTTAGTCTCAAACTCCCACATCGTGGAAAACCCCCGGGTCCCAGGAAAGCTGGGCGGTGGGCAACCCTGGAGCGAGGAAGCACCGTGGGCTCTGGGGCTGTGTCCCTGAGGTGTGGGTACCGCCTTGGACACCTTGATCTCGGAAACCGTGGGAACTGGCCCCGAGTGACTCAGGCAGAAAAGGGACTTTTTGAAATATTTCCCTCTCTCTGCTTCTCGGTCTCCCAGCTCCGGATTCAAAGTCTTGTCTGGGAACATCATATGTGGCAAACTGAGCCATGTGTTAGCAAACACACGGATGGGGCAGGAAGGCCACCCTGTTCTGCCTGTGATGAGAGGTGAACACGTTCGGGGGGGAGAGGGATGCCCCCAAAGTTGGGGGTGGGGTCCAGATGATCGCTACCCGAAGCGACAGCAGAGTCAGCACTGAGGAGATGCTACCTGTGAATCAGGCATAGCAGCCGTGGGGCGTGGAGTGGGAAGCAAGCCCCGTGGGCCAAGGTCGCCACCCACAGCTCCACGGAAAGCCAGCCCCTGCCTCACAGCGTCGGCAGGGCCGGGAGGAGGGACGCGGGCTGTGGTGTCTGTGCCCAGGGTCTGAGGCAGTGAGAGAGGGCTGCCTGCAGGGAGGGCTGGTGGTCGACCAGGTCGGGAGCCAGAGGCCGCGTTCTAATCCTAGAATGCCCAAAGACAGGGGCGCTGATATTCAGGGGAACCAGGGCGAAATTAAATGAGGCATTTGGCTTTCCCTGGGGAGCCTGCCCAATTGCTTGGACACGTTAGCTGAGGGTCTGGCATATAGTGACATGGAGAAGGAAATGGCAACCCACTCCAGTGCTCTTGCCTGGAGAATCCCATGGACTGAGGAGCCTGGCGGGCTGCAGTCTGTGGAGTCCCAAGAGTCAGATACAACTTAGCGACTAAACTGCTACTACGAAGATCCGCATTGGAGAAGGAAATGGCAACCCACCCCAGTATTCTTGCCTAGAGAATCCCATGGACCGAGGAGCCTGGCGGGCTGCAGTCCACGGGGTCAAGGAGAGTCGGACACGACTGAGTGCTGAACACACACACACACAGTGACGGTGTGACGGCAGAGGAGAAGGGGGAGCTTACGGGTTTCTTTTCCCCCCGAGTCGCTGTTGGGCATTTTTGCTGCTCTGGGCTTGTCCGTTTCTCGCCTGCCCCATGCCCAGGAGCCTCCATGAAGCTGGCACTTCAGGGGGTTTCAGACCCCACCTCGCTCTACTCATCCAACCGATTTTCACATCCTCGTGTCGGTTATCTGCAGAGACTCAGTGCGTAACTGCCGGGGTGCGTTTTTACCTTTAGCTGTTTAGTTGCCCAGATAAATCAGCAGATGTTTCCAGAAAGCTGCCCTTCATGTCAAAATCTCATAGACATTCCAGGGCGGCTTAAGCCTGGATTCCAGACCTAGTCTCAGCTCAGAACGTGCTGCCGGTTGCCTTTCCAGCTTCCACCCTTCACAGGGAACCACTTTCACCAAACACATGCCTTTTCTGGGGTAGGGAAGGGGAGAGTCTCTGTGGAGACAAGAAATCGGTGTTTTCCTGTCGAAACACACTCCTGTCCTCCCTACCTGTCCTCTGCCTGAGACCGGTCCTCCCAGCCAGAAGGAAACTTCCAGGCTCTGAGCCTCAGAGAGCGCCACATGACCCCTTGATAAGCAGGCTCTCTTGGCCCCTTCAAGTCAGACCAGCAGAGTAGCTGCCACGTAGGAATGCGGAGTCTTAGCCCCACCTGTGCTTGTGTGCCAAGTCGCTCAGTCGTGTCCAACTCTGTGTGACCCCACAGACTGCAGCCCGCCGGGCTCCTCTGTCCACGGGATTCCCCAGGCAAGAATGCTGGAGTGGGTTGCCATGCCCTCCTCCAGGGGTATCTACCTGACCCAGGGATTGAACCCGCGTCTCTTACATCTCCTGCATTGACAGGCGGGTTATTTACCACTAGCGTCACCTGGGAAGCACCTCTCAACCCAGACCTGCAGAATCAGGATCTGCATTTTAGGACTCCGGAGAAGGCGATGGCACCCCACTCCAGTCCTCTTGCCTGGAAAATCCCATGGGCGGAGGAGCCTGGTAGGCTGCAGTCCGTGGGGTCGCTGAGAGTTGGACATGACTCAGTGACTTCACTTTCACTTTTCACTTTCATGCATTGGAGAAGGAAATGGCAACCCACTCCAGTGTTCTTGCCTGGAGAATCCCAGGGACCGCGGACCCTGGTGGGCTGCCGTCTATGGGGTCGACAGAGTCGGACACGACTGAAGCGACTTAGCAGCAGCAGCAGATACTTTGTACACGTGTTAAAGTCTGAGAAGCACTTCTTAACATCACTGGTCCACAACTCCCACCGCACTGGAATCCCTTGAGGAGTTTTAGAATATCCTGAAGCCTAATATTATTCAGTCATGAAAATACTAACCTCTTGCCATCTGCGACAACATGGATACACCTAGAGAGTATTATGCTAAGAGAGATAAGTCAAGCAGAGAAGGAAAACACTGCATAACTTCCCATATACACGGAGTCTAAAAAACAAGACAAATGAACACACACCACCGAACGGAAACAGAGCTCTAGACACAGAGAACAAACAGGCGTTTGCAGACGGGAGGCGGGGGTAGGAGAGGAGAGAAACAGGCGAGGGAGACCAAGAGGTGTAAAATTCCAGTCCCCAGTCGATTGTCACAGGTAGGAAACGTACAGAAGGGGAATATAGTCTATAGCTATGCAATATCTTATCATGGTGATCATTTTAAAATGTGTAGAAATACCAAGTCACCCTGTTGTGGGAAAGGAACTGACTTAGTGTTGTAGGTCAGTTATACTTCAAAACAAGCCCATAGAAAAAGAGATCAGACTTGTGGTTATCCGAGGGAGGGCTGGAGGAGGGGAAGTGGCAGGCTGTCCGTCAACACACACATACCCCCAGTGATAAGACAAAAAGGCACCAAGGGCATGATACACAGAGCGATAAATATAATCAGCACAGCGGTGTTATAGATGACAGCCGTGAAGAGCGCAAATTGTAAGAGCTCTGATCACTAGGAAAAACATTTTTTCCACTTATTTGATGTATTTATGGGAGATGACGTTCACTAAACCGACTGCGGTCATCATTTCATGATGTACGTAAGTAAATTCACTGTTCACACACCTTAAATGTATACATTGCTGTATGTCAATTATATCTCAATGAAAGTAGAAGAAAAATAATTCCTGAAGCCCAGATCCCACCCCTGGAGATTTCAACTTAATGGATTCAGGATGTCTAGCAAGTTTCCAAGTGAGTCTAATGATCAGAAGCATTTGAGAACCGCTGGCCTAGATGTGACCAGCTCAGTCCGTGCCCCATCCCCTGCCCCTCAGAGTCTAACGCCCCTGGTGAGATTTGCGCTCTGCACCTGTCTTGGGCAGGGGTGGGGGTCCGAGGCGTGGGCACATTCTCACCATCACTTCTTCCCACACAGCTCTGTGGACACTGCACCAGCCCAGCCGCTTCGAGCGATTCACATTCCACCTCTGTGAGGGTGGGTGACGGGGGGTGGGTTCTGTACACAGCGGTGCAAACAACTGCAGGAGGGATTCTAGCGCCACCTCAATGTAGTTAGGTTTGTATATATGTAACAATTCTGGCTTGATTTTATAGCTCCGTGGGTATATATCCTACGTGGATTCAAAATCCTTGAGGGCAGGAACCAGTGTCTCCCAGGTATTTTTTTCTTTAATTTTATTAGAGCGTAGGTGGTTCACACTGCTGTATTAGTTTCTGCTGTACAGCAAAGTGACTCGGTTATATATAAATATACAGTAGGCATCGTAGGAATTGAAGGTAGTGCCCTGTGCCAGACACTAGGACCTTGCTGTCCGTCCATTCCATATGTAATAGTTTGCATCTGCTAATCCCAGGCTCCAATCCACCCTTCCCCACCCCCAACCTTGGCAACCGCAGGCCGGTCCTCTGTGTCTGTGAGTCTGTCCTCTGTGTCTGTGAGTCTGTCCTCTGTGTCTGTGAGTCTGTTTCTGTTTTGGAGATAAGTTCATTTGTGTCCTGTTTTAGATTCCACATATAAATGATATCACATGGTATTTGCTTTTCTCTGTCTGACTTGCTCCTCTTAGTAAGACAATCTCTAGGTCCATGTTGCTGCAGATGACGTTATTTCGCTCTTTTTGGTGGCTGAGTGATAGTCCATTGCACATGTTACCACATCCTCTGTCTAAACATTTTCGTTTGTGTGTCTTTGGCTGCGCTGGGTCTCCGGGGCTGCACGCGGGCTTTGCCTAGCTGTCGGGGTCAGGGGCTTCTCTCGCTGCGACCACGGGCTCCAGGTCACACGAGCTCAGTGGCTGTGGCGCATGGGCTTGGTTGTTGCGCAGCCTGCGGGATCTTCCCGGACCAGGGCTCGAACCTGTACCCTTTGCATTGGCAGGTGGATTAACCACTGGGCCACCAGGATTTACCCATTCATCTGTCAATGGACATTTAGGTTGTTTTTAAAGAGAGGTATATTATAAAAACGAATGTGACTGTTCCTGTTTACTCTTTTAATGTGATTAGTAGACAGTTTAAATGACACGTGTGAAAATGACATTTGTAGCTCACAGGGCATTTCTATGAGTGCTTTTAAACCACTGTCCTCTGAGAGAAAGAGGCACTGAAAGGAGACCGCCGGGTGGCCAGCTCTGCACTGGGGCCCCGCACCTGCTGTGTGCCCGGCTGTCTTATCCCCACCCCACAGAGGACTAAGCAGAGGCTTCCAAAGGCTAAAAGCCACGCCACGACCACCAGCTGAGACAGGAAGCACTGGGTTGGAATTTAGGTGTATTGAATTGGCAAGCCTGAAGTCAGGTCCACCCTAGGGAAGAAGGAATTTGACTCCATATTGGATCTGTTTCTCTAAAACCTTTGTATTCCGTTATATTTGCTTTGAGTTAAGAGTGTTGCCTAGAGCCTGAAATAGACAGGAGAGCCCATTCTCAAGACTTTGACCTTTAAAGGGATAGCTCTTTTCCATTCATAAAGAGATAAAAAATTGCAGAACAGAGAATAATATTTGTCTTGCTGGAGGTTTACAGGAACATGGCGATCTGACATATGTGAATAGCTGCAAGAACAAAGGATTCCAATACAAGAAGTCTGCAACACCCAGCCACACTTCTAGTGTACAAGAAGCCTGAATTCTGACTCAGGGGCTAGGTTCTTTGGGGTAGTAGTCCACCATCTTTTCAGATTCCGGCTCTCCAAATAGAGTTGCTACTGTCCCAACACCTCGCCTCCCAATTTGTTGGTCTGGTGTGAGGTGGGCAGAATGAGCTTGGACTTGGTAGCAGGAGCAGAATCAGCTGGAAGAAGCTGGAAAAAGAAATGCTTCTGCTGAGACGGAGGAAGAATTTTCAACAGTCAGCACTGCCCAGATTTGGCTAGTTTGGAAAGCAGAGAGGGCCAGGAGCTGGAAGAGACTCAGGAAGGCTTTGATACCTGCCTGAGTTCCCCGGCGCTACTGGACACACGGCGGCTCTGGAATCCTGTCCCTCAGAGTTGCTGCACCTAAAATCCCCTGGGTGTTAACCAAAATAAACAGGTCCACCCCAGGCCTACAGAATCAGAGTCCGGAGGTGGTGAGGCCAAGATGGATAGTCATTTTGAACAAGTGCCTTTAGTTACCCTGATGTTCAACCAGCTGTTGGAGCCACTAGTGCCTGGAGGATATTGGAATGTCATTGGATACTGGTACTCTGAGACCTTTCAAATCTCTTCCAACATTGAAATTCTATTGCTACATGTCAGATAAGGCTTGCCAACAAAATTAGGGTGAGTGAACTTGGCAAGTTGGATCATTTCCTTATTTGGCCTGTTTACTATGTAATGGGAACATTTCTTCAGCCAAAATAGTAAAATTGCCAGCTGCCCACACGAGTCAAGATGAATTAGATTTTACTTCTTTTTTATTTTTGGTGAGTCAGGGGTTCAGGGGAAGGGGCAAGGGAAAAGGAGATCTTTTCTTTTCTCTCTGGCTAATAGAAATGCCAAATGTCAGCACTCATTGCTGGGAACTAACTCCAGGCTCTTCTGTAAAACCAGTTGGGGGAATTCCCTGGCAGTCCAGTCGTTAAGATTCAGAGGAATTCCCTGGCAGTCCGGTACTTAAGACTCTTGTGTTTTCACTGAGGGGGCCTGGGTTCAGTCCCTGGTTGGGGGACTAAGATCCCACAAGCCGCACTGTCAAAACAAACAAAAGCTTTTCAGATCGGTCTGAAAAGTGCAGAGCATTGTCTGTGGGACGAGACCCTGCTAATCTCCAGGGAGGCAGCTTTCACAAGCTTGATTCTAGCACACTGTGGCCAACAGTGACAAGTGCCAAGTCCCTTCAAGTTTGGAAGCATCGTTAGGAACACAGCTGGAATGCAGACCGGGTTGGAAAATGCAACAGGAGAAAAACCAGCAGCAGCAAATGGAGAACCAGAGAGGGGGCCTTTTGCTGCCGAGCGGGAAATCCCCGGTGCTCAGCACGCACGGGGGCGATGGTGGGATAAATCTAGCGGTATGGAATATCTGTGTCACTGGCCCCAGGGGCTGCAGGCTTCCCCTGGTCACCATGGGGACTGTCCTGCGGGACCTCGGCAAAGGCAGAGGAGGGGTCCCTTTCTTAAAAGCAAATGAAATCTTCGCTTCTTGACTCAGAAGACTAAAGCAAAGTTCATCATCTTACTGTCATTTTCATTAAAGCATCGCCTAGAGGACAGGTACGGAACTGAAGAAATTAAGGAGGCTGATGAGAGTCCCGGTAAAAAACGAACAGGGTGGCAGATGTCAGACCAAATCTGAGCCAATGACTGCTCTCCAGGAAGTGTCGTGAATGCAGAACAGCCAGCGACTGGTTCCCACTTCTCCCCAGAAGACATCACTTTGTTCTTCGCTACATTCAGCTTTTAAACATGGTCTTTTGAGAACAACCTCTGGATCTGGGACACATGAAAGTGAAATGAAAGGCGCTCGGTCGTGTCGGACGCTTTGCGACCCCATGGACTATACAGTCCATGCAATTCTCCAGGCCAGCACACCGGCGTGGGCAGCCTTTCCCTTCTCCAGGGGATCTTCCCAGCCCAGGGATGGAACCCAGGTCTCCCGCCTTGCAGGTGGACTCTGTACCAGCTGAGCTGCCGGCGACGGGGACACATGGAATCCATTTTTTTTTCCTCCTATAACTTCAGAAAAAGTCACGTGTCCTCACTCCTAGCTTTTCCCATTTCTGGCACTGCGTTGTTGTTGTGCTTTCCAGGGTAATTCGGTTCCGGAGCTCACAGGCCTCTGCAGTTTGTACTCAGATTATCTGCTTCAACACACGCCAGGGCTGCCGTCATCTCGGAGCTGTGTCTGCGGTTTGTGAGCCTAGGTAAGCGACTCTCACGTGGTCTCAGTTCAGAGACTCGCCCACCTGTAGGAAGAGCAGGGAATCGCTCAGGGATGCAGTTGGTAACGACAGTGCCTGCATGATCCCAAAGCAGGAGCTCTACTGGGGATCGAGAAATGAAATAGAGTCTGACTTTTCTTTTAAGGAAGTAGTTTTTGTTGCTAAGGGAGTAACTCCTAAAAGTTCTCATCACACACAGAAATTTGTAACCTTTTTATTGCTGACGGACGGTAACTGAACAGTGATGACCATTTCGCGATACACACAAATACTGACTCTTTAGCTGCTCACCTGAAACTAATAGAAGGTGGGCTTTTTTTCTTAAAATTTTTTTAGTTTTATATTGGAGTTTAGTTGATTTATAATGTGCTAGTTTCAGCTATATAGCAAAGTGATTCAGTTATCATATAATAATATATATGATATAATGTTAGGCATAATATAATATTATAATGTCAATTAAAAAAAAAAAACTCTTTTCAGGGGAAAAAAACCTTTCCCAAAGTGAGATCTCTAGCAGCTGTGAGCTAATCCAAAAATTCAGCTCCTTTCATTGGTTTTTATTTCTATGTACCTCTCAGACCCACTTACGAGTAATTTATACTTGCGCAGAGAACTCTCTCAGTTCTCAGAGGTCTGGCTGTGACAACATTTGGCCACTGCTTTGACTTATTTTTTTCCTAACAGAGATTTTATGACCTAACACGTGTCATGGTTTCAACATGAATTAGGCATAGCTACAGCTAAATACAGGGCTTCCCAGGTGGCGCTAGCGGTAAAGAACCCGCCTGACAATACAGGAGACGTGAGAGACGTGAGTTCGATCCCTGGCTGGGGAAGATCCTCTGGAGGAGCGCGTCGAGACCCACTCTTGTATTCTTGCCTGGAGAACCTCATGGACAGAGGAGCCTGGCGAGGAGGAGCCTACAGTCCGCAGGGTTGCAAAGAGCTGGACATGACTCAAATGACTTAACAGCTAAATAAGACACATCAATGGGTGAATAAGAAGTCCTTGCTGCTCCATTGGGAGGTTGAAGTGCTTGGGCCTTTGGAATCTTTGGTCTTAACCAAGCGGCCTGGAACCAGAAAAATCGGGGAGGTGCTCGTCTTAGACGATGACCAGGATGGAGAGAAACAGAACAAGTCTCGGCGTGAGACCACTTCGTGTTCCCGCCTGCGGCTGCACAGGGCACCAGGGAGGGGCTCCGGGCTGAGTCTGCCGGCCAAGCCCCTCCATCCGGCTGGGTCTACCCGGGCGGGGAAGGGCCAGGCATTGTCTCTTTTCTTGGACGCGTGTGAAGGAGTACGGGCCCCCAGAGCCCTGCCGTACACCTTCCAGCAGAGTGAGTGGGAGAGCACGTGCCCCCTCTGAGGCTCAGGCTTCCTGCCTGCAATTGGAGAGTCGTCCTTCTTCCCCGGCAGGGGTGGTATCAGATAGCCAGATCTCGTGAGTGAGTCGCCGGGTCCACAGGGATGGGCCGGTCCCGGCCCTGAGTTCCAAAGGTGAAGGGACTTCTCCTGAGCTGGCCCAGTCCAGCCACGTCTTCTGTCGTCTCTGTGGCCCAGCAGAGAGGAGCAGGTCTCTGGAGATAGACGGGCCAACGGTTCAGCCCCGGTTCTCCTGCTCACTCATGATGACTCAGAGCAACTTACAGAACGCCCCTCAGTATTCTGTTTCCTCATCTGAAAGATGAGTACAAATAAGAACCCATTTCGAAGTGCTGCTGAGAAGAGGCCGGGAGGCGATCAGCACACCCAGCACATTTTAGGTGAGCGGCTAACTTGAGCTCTTTCCTCCAGTGCCCCCTGCCCCGACTCCCAATCTATTTTATTTGACATTTCAGTTCAGTTCAGTTGCTCAGTTGTGTCCAACTCTTTGCGACCCCAAGGACTGCAGCATGCCAGGCCTCCTTGTCCTTCACCAACTCCCAGAGTTTACCCAAATTTATGTCCATTGAGTCGGTGATGCCATCCAACCATCTCATCCTCTGTCATCCCCTTCTCTTCCTGCCTTCAAACTTTCCCAGCATCAGGATCTTTTCCAAGGAGTCAGTTCTCATTAGGTGGCCAAAGTATTGGAGTTTCAGCTTCAGTATCAGTCCTTCCAATGAATATTCAGGATTGATCTCCTTTAGGATGGACTGGTTGGATCTCCTTGCAGTCCAAGGGACTCTCAAGAGTCTACTCCAACAGCACAGTTCAAAAGCATCAGTTCTTCAGGGCTCAGCTTTCTTTATAGCTTTATATTTGACATTTACCTGATTGCTAATCAAAGAGAGGTGTACCCCTACCTTCATTGGTGCTCTTTCCTTAAGCCAAAAAAAAAAAAAAAAAAACAAAAAAAACCCCGTGGCTTTCTGTGCACAATTTTTTTTGGCCGCACGGTGAGGTCTGTAGGATGTTAGTTCCCCGACCAGGGACTGATCCCGGGGCCGCTGCAGTGAGTGCGGTGTCCTAACCACCAGGTTTCCGGAGAACTCCCTCCATGGAAATTTCAACTGAATCAAGTACCCACTCCATAGACTGACTGTATCCTGACAGCCATACAGATTAGGTGGATAGAAGAAGTAGGAAGAAGATTAAAAAAAAAAAAAAGGTACTCACGAAAAAGCCCAGAAAAAGAAAGTGGTAGTCACTCAGTCGTGTCTGACTCTTTGAGACCCCATGGACTGTAGCCCACCAGGCTCCTCTGACCATGGGATTCTTCATTCGAGAATGCTGGAGTGGGTGGCTATTCCCTTCTCCAAGGGATCTTCCCCACCCAGGGATCAAAGCCTGGTTTCCTGTGTTACAGACAGAGTCTTTACCGTCTCAGCCCCCAGGGAAGCCCCAGAAACTATCTTAAATATGTTAGGGGCTTGAGATATGAGAGCACTGTCCCTACAAACCAGGGACATAGAAACACTGGCTATCCCAGTGGAAAAAATAAAACAAAGCTGGATCTTCATCTCACCCACACTGATGGGACCGAAAACGTGTATGTGGAAAACAAACCTTGGAAACATTTGCATAACCTTAGGGACGGGCAATGATTTCTTAGAGATGACAGACAAAAAGCAGAGCTCAAATAAAGAAGTGGATACATCTCAGTTCATCGACATGAAAAACATCTGTACTAGAGCAGACATCATAACAAAGTGAGAAAAGGCTGAGGGCAGGCTTATTGTTTTTTGCAACAAATAAAAACAGATGAAGGATTATATTAAGAACATGCAAAGAACTATAAATACATAAGGGAAAGACAACACAGTCGAAAAGCAGCAAAGGCCAGGGATAAACAGTGCGTGTAAGGAGCCATCAGGGTGGACAGCACCCCAGGTGAGTGTGGGTCCAACCCCGAGACTTTCCATTGGGTTAGTGGAGATGAGAAGGTCTGACAAAACCAAGTGAAAGCAGGTGGGAAGGCAAGCGCGTTCAGGCAGGGCTGGAGGAGTGTAAACTTGCCTAGGGCTTGGCAGAACCATTGGGCCAGAGACGCTGAATCCAACTGAAGTCCTGAGAAGGCAGCATTCTTTGAAATGTCAGTGAATTGGGAACCACTTGAATGGCCACCACGTTGGAAATAACCACAGCGGGCACGTTGGGGGCGGGGAGGGGGACACAGGGCCCTTGGGCGTGAACTCTGCTGCCTGTGCTCAGCTGGCCGAGGCTCAGTGAGGAGCAGAGACAGCAGCGATCAGCAGGAGGTGCGCTCGGGCAGGTGCCGATGCAGCGACCCGTGTCCTGGTTACAGCGACCATCCGCACACGGACAGAACCGGGCCAGAGCGCGGAGCGCGCACGCCAGGTCCGTGATTGTGCACGCCTTGCGGAGGCGCTGGAGGACGCTTTCATTTCTTAATAACATTTTTGCTCTTTAATTGGGCTTCCCTGGTGGCTCAGCTGGTAAAGAATCTGCCTGCAATGCCGGAGACCTGGGTTCGATCCCTGGGTTGGGAAGATCCCTTCAGGAAGGGAAAGGCTTACCCACTCCAGTATTCTGGCCTGGAGAATTCCACGGACTGTGTGGTCCACAGGGTCGCAAAGAGTCGGACACGACTGAGCAACCTTCACATAATTTTAATTAATTAACTTTTGGCTGTGATGGGTCCTCCTTGCTGGGCAAGGGCTTTCTCCACTTGCCCCGAGTGGGAGCTGTTCTCTAGGTGAGGCGCACTGGCTCCTCCTTGCAGTGAGTGGCCTCTCTCCTTGCAGAGCGCCGGCCCAGTAGTCGTGGCCTATGGGCTTAGCAGCTCCGCGGCACGTACGATCTTCCCGGGCCAGGGGTCAAACCGTGTCCCCTGCATTGGCAAGCAGATTCTTATACACTGTGCCACCAGGGAAGTCTGGAGGCTTTCATTTTATCTGTAATGTTTATTCTGTTGCTTTTAATTATTTAATGACAAATGCCAACGTTTGTTTGTTGCTTCTAGGTGGTGGATATGCTAGTGCTTTTACCGTTTATTGTTAAAAATTGTACTAAAAAATCTTATGTAGAAATATGGAACTTTGAAAGTGAGCCATGAAGATCAAGTTTGAGGTTTGCCTGGAGGGATTTAGAATAGTTAGAAGATTTTAAATTATTAAAAAATTTATTGGAGAGGAAAAAATAACTTATTGGAGAGGAGAAAAGAAAGTGAGGACCCAGTGCCTAAAAGCCCTTCTCTGCTTCTGTGCCAGACAGGCGTGTGATCCTCACAAGCTCACGCAGCAAAGAACGGTACTCATCCCAGAACTCAGAGCTCCAATTCCCACCGTCTGCGGTCAGCAAACGGCTTCACCTGGTTTCTCTTTCCTCTTCTTTCCCAAATAGCAATTGAGTCTTGGCCTAAAGTCACATTTCTTTACCGTTAGGAATTTGTGACCAGGGTTTTTACAACAGCTCACATAAAATTATTCTGTTATTTATTTGACCTGAGAGCTTCTTAAAATGCCATCAGTTCCCACTTACGATCCTTTTATGCTGACTTCCAGTGAGGCGGGGTGAATCGAGGGCACCCCACCATCCGCAGTGGCACCCTGCGTGCCCGACAGCTCTCTGCTCCTGGTGCTGTGAGTGAGACGCAGCCTGCAGCCCAACAGGGGCACTGCTTCCGCTGTGTCTATTCACACGAAGCACCTCTGAAGGGCCCAGGGATCCAGTCACCTGATCACAGCCCGGGATGCAGGTGTATAACAGATCCAATCCTTGTTATTAAGGATGTGGATATGCTAACTACCTACTTAGAGAGCTCAGAAGCACCATGGAGGCTGGAGTGACAGGCAGTGAACAGGAGCCCATCAGGGTGCAGGCAGTGTGGTTGGGAAATGGCACACAAATAATCACAGCCTTACTCAAGTATTTCATGCTTCAATACATTGGTCATTGGCCAACGATTTCTTTCTTTAGTTTAATTAATTTCTTTATGCATTTACTGTAGGCTGAGCTGGGTCTTGGCTGCTGCTCAGGCTTTCTCTGGCTGTAGCGAGGCGGGGTTGCTCTCTAGCTGTGGTGCTGGGCGTCTCATCGTGGTGGCTCCTCTTGTGGGGCACAGGTTTTAGCTCGTGGGCAGGAACACACAGGTTAGTGGCTGGGGCTTGAGGGCTCCAGAGCACAGGCCTGGTTGCGGGTCTGCAGCATGTGGGATCTTCCCGGACCGGAGATCAAACCGGTTTTTCCTGCACTGGCAGGCGGATTCTTTACCACTGAGTCACTAGGGAAGCCCAAACAGTCGTCTTTTTAGGTCTTTTCTCTCTGAGAAAACAATGATTGCTAAGGACGAACACCTTTCCCCACTCCTGGCTCTTGGCAGAGTTCTATTCAAATACAACAAAACCCCCTACATTTTATTTATTGTTTAAGAAGGTGAAACTTGACTTAAAGAGTGCATCTTTGTTGCATCTAGCTTTTTGATCATATCCACTGCTTTTGGGGGAACAAAAGGAAGAATGGGGAAAGAAATATTCAAAGTTACCATGAGCACACTCTCCTTCCTGGAATACCAAGTGATAAAATATAGCAGGTGGGACTCTTTCAATCTTCTAAGACAGCGACTTCATCCACTACATATTTCATACATTAGTATGTAATGTAGTTGTGGCTTGATGCCCATAAATGCAAGACAGTCAACTGCTGTGACGGGTTTAGCTCAGCTCCTCACCTTGGGCTGGTACCCCCACCCCTCAGCCCCGACGTGGGGCTGAGAGAAACGAATGATCCCTCCCCACCTCTGAGGGTGCACCCTTTGCAGAAATGGGCAAACCCTCAGGGTCCGTGAGGGCCCCCCTGCCTGGCCCCCCACCACGCCAGTACTCCTGCAAGAGTCTTCAGAGAACAGCAGTTGGGATGGGAGATCCTCCATCTAGAGGATCCTGAGCTGCTGGGCTTCTCCCAGGTGCTTTCTTGGGAGAACAGTGAGAGGCCTGAGGTCTGCATGAGGTGCATTTAGGAAAGGGAAGAACACGGAGAGCATGACCTCCTTCAGTGACAACACCACGCCTGCCTGCAAATGTCACTCAGCCTGAGGCCAGAGAGCCTGGGACCAGCCCAGGCTTGGCCGGCACCTCTGGGTTTCCATCCGCCTAGTGCCGAACGTGCCTGCTCGAACCTGGGAATCCGGCTCCAACACCCTGGCTGACTCTGCCTGAGGCCACAGAGCCCCCGGGACAGAGGCAGGTCTGGGCCTGGAGCCCCGGTTCCCTGTCCTGCTCCGTCTTCACCCCCTCACTCTGTCTACTTGGCCCAGGCTGGGTGGACGTTGGCTGCCGTGGCCAAGTGTCCAGAGCTTTCTGCCTGAGCAGTTAGTCCAGCTTGGACCATCGCTAACTGGACTTGGCACATAGATGGGGGTGGTGGGTGCTGGGAAGGGCTTTGTCTCACCTCCTTCAGCATTTCCCAATCTGACAGGGCAAGCAATGAGGCAGCTGGGAGTTAGGCAGATGCAGATTTTAATTCTGAAACTGCTGCTTACCAGCTGTGTATCCTAGGAACCTCTTGGGTCTCAGTTTTTTTCCTTTGTATGAATGAGACTATGAATATCTCCTTGGAGTTGTGATCCTTGAATAAGTTAATGCAGGCGAGTTGCAGGTACATAATAGTCACACATTTTTTTCTTTATTGCATCCCCCCCCCACCCCGCTCCTCTGCAGAATACTTCTATTTCCGTCCCATGCACCAAAGGGAAAGGAGGTCTGTAATGGCACAGCGTTAGTAGGTTTCTCTTTTGTTGTTTAGTTGCTCAGCTGTCATGCCTGACTCTCCTGTGACCTCCACGGGTTGCATCCTTAGATAATGCTAAATAGTAAAACCTTCGTTCGTTGGACTCCATTCAGCCTTGGTAGAAACTTCACCAGCACAGTCTCTTTGTGTTTGCAAAGCGAGGGGTTGCTGCAGTAACAAACAGGCCCAGCTTAAGGAGAGGTTATTTCTCCAGGATGTGAAGTTAATGGCAGGTCAACGCCACTGCTTCCATCTGCTGACTGAGGGCCCCGCCTGGTCCACGGTTCTACCAGCTAATCACGGCCTCCCCTCCCCCTGAAGAAGGAGGAGACAGAGGCCGGAACTTGCAGAGGCAGCTTGCCTCCTCCACTGGGGGAAATTGCTCGTCTCCTCTGCTCACACCACATTGGCCCAGAATGGCCACAGGGCCCTGCATACCCAGGTGCAAAGAGGCTGGGAAGTACATTTTTTGTATTCTTGGAGACACATAGCATTGCCCTGCTATATCAGGGTGATTAGGAGTTCAGGAAGAACGTGTAATTTTTTTCTTTTACTCCTGTGTTATTTATCCTATTATACTTTTTCATTTTATCTATCATTTTTTAAACTTTTAATTTTATTGAGATATAGCCAATTAACAAACAATGTTGTGATAGGTTTTTTAGGTTTTTTTTTGTAAATGCCTTATAACACATTTTAAAATTTTATTTATTTTTAATTGAAGGATAATTGCTTTACAATATTGTGTTGGTTTCTGCCATACATCAACATGAATTAGCCACCGGTATACATATGGCCCTTCCCTCTAGAACCTCCTTCCCATGTTGTGATAGCTTCAGATGAACAGAGAAGGGACTCAGGCACACATATACATGTGATCATTCTCCCGACACTCCCCTCCCACATAACACTGAGCAGAGTTCCCTGTCCTGTCCAGGTCCTTGTTGGTTGTCCATTTTAAGTATAGCAGTGTGTACATGTCCATCCCAAACTGTCTCATTCCCCATTCTTCCCTGCAGCAACCATAAGTTTATTCTCTAAGTCTGTGTGTGAGTCTCTTTCTGTTTAAATGAACATGTAATTTTTAAGCTGGTTAAAGCATCCAAAAATCTATCATTTATGTACTGAAAACAAACATCGGGTGACTGCATAAACAATGGTACATCCATACAACAGAGTACTACCCAGCAATAAAAAGGCAGGAACTGTTGATACTTGTGACAGCATGGATAAATCTCAAAACAACTGTGCTGAAGAAAAAGAGCCAAAGAGAAAGTCATTCCTACTGCATAAATTTATTTATTTAAAATACTAGAAAATGCAAACAAACCCACAGAGACAGGAAGCAGGTCAGCAGCTGCCTGGAGTCAGGGCTGGACGCATGGACGGGTTACAAATGGGCACGAGAAAATCTGGGGGATGAAAATGTTATCTTAGTGCGAGTGATTCCACAGGTGCCTACTTCGGTCCACACTGACCAAATTTTACACCTGAATATGGACCTCAATAAAGTCAGAAACATGATCTCATGGGGCTGCTTCAGAATTATTTTCAGTGCTGTTTACTCCCGAAGCGCTTGTCTGTTTTGGGTTTTCTTCCCACTGAAAAGCCGTAACATGGAATTTCAAGCCACGTTGAAAGCCTGTTCAGCACTGCCATGCTCGCTCCTGTGGGCCCGTCTCACTGCAGACAGACCATTGCCCCGCCTTCGCCATGAAGAGAGAATCAGACTCAGATCCTGGCTCTCAGCCTGCTTCCTGTTTGGCCGTGAGCAACTCACTGAGCTGCTCTGAGTTCTCTTGTGTTCAGAGTGTCATGCAAGGGTGTCACGCCCTCTCCAGGACCCAGTCAGAGAGGGCAGCAAACGGTAGGCGCCTGCCCCAGGGTCCCGCCACACCGCAACGGCACCGTTAGCAGCTTCATATTAGGGTTATTCCTCTGGTTTTGAAAACACCTCATCTTCACTGGTTTCTGGGCCCTGTACTAGATGCAAACGAAACTTAACGGGTTGCCCAGGACTCAGTAATCAAACAATACGCTTTTAAAATTTTATTTCTAGTTCTGGCTGTGTGGGTCTTCGCTGTTGCGCTCAGGCTTTCTCTGTGGATAGTGGGGGCTACTCGCTAGCTGGGGTGTGCAGCCTCTTACTGCAGTGCCTTCTCTTGGTGCAGAGTGCAGGGCCCAGGTGCACGGGCTCAGGGGTGGTGGTCCCAGGCCCTGGGGCACACGGGCTTAGCTGCTCCGTGGCACCTGGGATCTTCCTGGATCTGGGATCAAACCCATGTCTCCTGCACTGTTAGGCGGATTCTTAACCACTGGACTCCCAGGGAAGTCCCTCAAATAATATTTTTTAAAATCAAAATAAATACAGAAATCCATGGGGAACACAAAATCAAACATTTAAAGAGAAGATAAAGCTGGGTCCTGTCCCAGGTCCTTTTTAAGTCCTTCCCCCAATCCTGGCAATTCTCACTGAATCAAATTCCTTCGCGCCGGAGGTATTAAACGTAAATACCCCTGGAATAAATGATTCACATTTTACGATTTTCAAGTCTTTCAAGTGCAAGGCATGAAGGAACTGAATAACTAAGAACTACCAGAATCGGGGGAAAGTCTTGAAAAGGCATTTGGGACTGGACTGAGATGACTTTTATTTAAATTTTTGATATCCTGATCATTGTTTTTTGAATTAATTTTGTAAAATTTGCGTCAAATTTTCTATTAATTTTGATTAAAAATAATGCATAGCTATTATTCATTTTGGGCTTCCCTGGTGGCCCAGTGGTTAAAGCGTCTGCCTGGAATGCCGGAAACCCGGGTTCGATCCCTGGGTCGGGAAGATCTCCTGGAGAAGGAAATGGCAACCCACTCCAGTACTCTTGCCTGGAGAATCCCATGGAGGGAGGAGTCTGTTTTGACGGAGTTTTTTTTAGATCGCTTCATTTCTGTGCCTGGGGTGAATGCCCTCGAGTCCTGGTCTGCCAGAAAGACAAACGGGTCCCTGCCAGCTTTGCCTGGTAAAGCGAGGTGATGGGGGAAGGTGGTCTGATGTGTGGGTTCAGCAGACTTGGAGCTAGACCGGAGAGTTTTAACTCTTTTTTCTGTCCCCTTGCTAGCCGTGTGGACTTGTATAAGCTAGGCTGTGGGTCTCTGCTCTGAACTGTGAAATGAGCCGGACGCCCACCCTGGGGTGGGAAAGGAGGACTGCCCGAGAGTGGGACAGTGGTGAAGGATACAGACCCTGGGGCCTGGATGCTGGGGTTCGTCCCAGCGCAGCCTCGCGTCCGTCACGTGACCTCTATCGCAGCCTCGCGTCCGTCACGTGACCTCTGTCGCAGCCTCGCGTCCGTCACGTGACCGCCATCGCAGCCTCGCGTCCGTCACGTGACCGCCATCGCAGCCTCGCGTCCGTCACGTGACCTCTGTCGCAGCCTCGCGTCCGTCACGTGACCTCTATCGCAGCCTCGTGTCCGTCACGTGACCTCTCTCGTCCTCTCCGCGGTGATTATGCTCATTGCGCTCAGTCGCTTCGTCCCGTCTGACTCTCCGTGACCCCGGGGACTGCAGCCCGCCAGGCTCCTCTGTCCATGGGATTCTCCAGCAAGAAGACTGGAGGGGGTTGCCATGCCCTCCTCCAGGGGATCCTCTTAACCCAGGGATCGAACCCGAGCCTCCTGTATTACCAGGTGGATTCTTTACCATTGAGCCTCCGGCGAAGCCTCCGCCCACTTCTTTAGAGGTGATTGGAGCGGGTGCCAATACTGAAGGACCAATCAAGCGGGTCAAACGAGTTAACCAGGGAAGGCGCGTGGGCAGGGCCCGACGCAGTCAGCACACTGCAAATATTCCCCGATGTTCTTGTCACCACGCAGTTGTTCAAATTTCAACGTTTGTAAAAGCCCCTTTGCAGGCCACAGAATCCTCTTGTGAGCTCTTATTACCACGTGGCCTAAAATCGCATCTCAGATGGATTCTTCCATCACCTCTGCCGCTGGCTGAGTTTCGGTCGAGCCCAGTTGAGTGCCAAGGACGAGACCTAAATCTGACCCGTCATGACTGGGGCGAGGTCTGCTCATCTCTCATGAAGACAAGAGGAAGGTCCGCTTTCTCAAGAAACAGTCCCCACAGCCCACGTGGCTTTTTTCACATCCACTTCTGGCTTCCCCTCCTTTGAAGACGGCACTTGTAACCTCCTCTGCATAACTGAATCTTCACAGGTTTAGAGACCCAGAAAAGAAAGCCGCTAAAAGGGAACCGCTCGAAGGAAGCTGCTTAGAAAAGTAACTGTGAGTTTCAGAGGCGGAGGACTTTTGTTGTTTAGAAACTGAAGCTGAGCGTTTGAAAATGTACAGGGACACTCAGGTGCTTGTTTTTTGGGTTTTTGTTTTTTAGGTAATTTGAACATTTCCATTAATAAAAAAGGGAAAAAAAGGCAGTGAGGTTTTCCTGGGTCCAGCTCCTCCCTATACATCTTGAAAAATAACTCTTGGACTAGAAGTTATAATTAAATCCCTAGATATTTCTATTTTCCCATCAAGAGACTGCAGACTAAAACTTGGGAACAATACGGAGAATTTCTTAGGGCAGAAATAAAAATGCTAGGTGCAGAGACTGCATCTGGTACAAACACATATGCGGAGGTTTAGTGAGGACTTAAAGATTTAGTCCACTGTGTTTGGTAGAAGTTAGAGCAACTTACGTTTGGATGTGAATTCCTAATTCCTTGTAGCAACATTAAAAAGATTTTTTTATTGAAGTATAGTTGATTTACAATGTTGTGTTAGTTTCTGCTGTACAGCAAAGGATGAGTTATACATACACGTACACGTGCACACACACACACACATATATATACATTCTTTTTATATTCTTTTCCATTATGGCTTATCTCAGGACTTTGAATATACTTCCCTGCATGGTATCACTGAGTCAATGGACATGAGTTTGAGCAAGCTCTAGGAGATAGTAATGGACAGGGAAGCCTGGGGTGGACCCTGCAGTCCATGGGGTCGCAAAGATTTGGCCTGACTGAGCGGCTGAACAGCAACAGCCCTGTGCTCCACAGCAGGACCTTGCTGTTTCTCTGTACCACAGCTTGCATCTGCTCACTCCAAACTTTCAAACCATCCCTGCCCTCCCCACCTCCCTTGCCAACCATCGGCCTACTCTCTCATCTGTGAGTCTGTTTCTGCTTCCTGGATAGGTGCGTCTGTGTCCTGTTTTAGATTCCACATGTAAGTGGTATCATACGGTATTTTTATTTAAGTTGAAGTGTAGTTGATTTAGTGTTGTGTTAGTCCCACATATATATACTCTTTCCCAGAGTCTGTTCCACTGTAGGTCATTGCAAGACCTTGACTATAGTGCCCCGTGCTACACAGCAGGCCCTTTTTTACTATTCTATGTATACTAATGGGTGTCTCTTAATCGCAAGCTCCTAAGGCATCTCCCCACCCCGATTTCCCCTTTGGTAACCGTACATTCACTTTCATTGTGAGTCTATTTTGTAAATAAGTTCAGTTTATTTTAAAAACAGACCCCCCTGACTCTTTAATCCAAGTGAAGGCAGACAAGCATAAGCCTCCCCTTCCCCGCAGGCGTGACTCCATGTCAGGGCTCCTGGGACCCCCCCGGCTGCCCCAGGGCCCCCCGAGGAGAGGTGCTGGCCCGGGGCTCCCCGGGACCACCGGAGGGGGCGGGAGCGCAGGGCCTTGCTCCCGCCGCCGCGTCCACCGCGTCCACGGCAGAGAAGCACACGGAGGCTAGTGAGTCCCTGAAGGGCGCGAGGAGCCAGGGAGTCGCCTGGAGGGAGGAAAGCGCTCCACAGGACCCTTTGTCCGCCGTTGCCAGAGCCCGGGGTGGGGGGCGGGGAGGAAGAACTCTGCAGGCGGAGGGCGCTGGGGCGTCGATCCGCAGCCTTCGGTCCCACTCCGCTCCTGCTCTTTGTTCGGCTTCGTTGCGGACCCGCCACCTCCCACCGCCCTCAGGAAGGAAGCCCCACCTGCCTCCCCAGGAGCCCGCCTGGTCTGGATCTGGGCACACAGGGGCAGCCCTGCCCCGCGGTCCGGGTGACTGTTGGGAACATTCCAGAGAGCCCTGCGCACCCGGCCTGCACCCGAGCTCGCTCTGCCCGTGAGGTCAGCTCGCACCTCTTTATTCCTTCCGAATCCCGTGGCCCGGCTCAGCTGTGAACAAGATCTACATCGTCCTCAAAGTGTAAATACTCCGCGTGGACTCGGCCAAAGCTTGTGACGTCGCCAAGTCTGGAAGCCAGGAGAGGGCGGGTCTGGGTGTGAGAGGTGGGGTGACAGCAGGCGGGGCGGGGAGGTGTGTGCACCCGTAACCCTCGTTTTCTGCACGAGGGAAAAAAACAGATGACATCTAAGATGGAAAGCTCACGGCTTTTCTCTTTATTATGGGTTGTCTATTCCTGTTGGGCAAAACAGAAAGCTTATTTTGTTTTGCAAGCTTCGTAACTGTTGGTGGGGTTCCAGACGCTGTAAGTTTTACCTCGTGGGCTGCTGCAAAGTTTGTGTATTCTTATCGGTAGTCCTGGACTTCCCTGGTGGCTCAGACGGGAAAGCGTCTGTCTACAATACGGGAGAACCGGGTTCGATCCTTGGGTCGGGAAGATCCGCTGGAGAAGGGAATGGCAATCCACCCCAGTACTATTGCCTGGAAGAGGACAGGGGAGCCTGGTAGGCTACAGCCCATGGGGTCGCAAAGAGTCGGACACGACTGAGCGACTTCAATCAAATGATCAGTGGTCCTAACTCTCTTCTGGCATGCAATTAAACTACACAGTTTTGCTTGGTTTCCCCGACTCCCCCCCCAAAAAAAGGAAAAATCAAGAGATAACCATATTGACACAGGATGAGAAATAGAAGTGCAAACACCTGAAGAAACAGCTAGAAGATTCGAAAGTGCTTGCCTCTAGAGAGCATCTTTAGAGGAAGGGAGAGCGTGCGTGAAGACTGCTGGTCTGTGAGCGAACTCTGAACACCAAACCCATCTGTGCTTTGGTAAACAACGTAGATAGTTTTTAGAAGGCCATCCTTCCTTCTCAAAGGTCACCTTTGAGTCAAACAACACCTTGAAGTAACTCCTTGTGTGCTGTGCTGTGCTTAGTTGCTCAGTTGTGTCCGACTCTTTTCAACCCCATGGAGCCCACCAGGCTCCTCTGTCCATGGGATTCTCCAGGCCAGAATACTGGAGTGGGTAGCCTTTCCCTTCTCCAGGGGATCTTCCCAACCCTGGGGTTGAACCCAGGTCTCCTGCATTGCCGGCGGATTCTTTATCATCCAAGCCACCAGGGAAGCCGAAGAACACTGGAG